>NC_136487.1:74366406-74586406 GCF_053919585.1 Euprymna scolopes | reverse complement strand
TTATATATATAATGATTAAATTAAAGTTTAAAATAAAAATCTCAAGTACCATACTTCAATTGTGTTCTAAACAGAAACATGTCATATCAAAGAACCTACTATCAATTTTATATGTTGGATCTTCCGGCTTGTATGGTAATAAAACTTTTCAAATGCATTTGTGATGTTAGGCTATGTAAAGTGTTGTATTTATTTGCTTCCCCACTGAGCAAATTAGGCACAAGGCCGTTTTTTAATGTGGAGAGAGGTGGGAGGGAAAGGGGGACCAACTCCCGACGGGTGGGAAAATGGGAGCTGGATAGTGAGAGTTGGTATGAAGGGTTTCCCCTACATTGGCCAAGGTCTGATATGTGGTGGTGGGGGGGCATATATGGTCTTTGCTTGCAGTATCCGCCGGAACAGATGGTATTTATTTGCTCCCCCACTGAGCAAATTAGGCACAAGGCCGTTTTTAATGTGAGGTAAAAACCAGCTCCCCTAAAAGTAGGCAAAAAGGGGGCACTCTGGTTACCAAAAATAATAATTGTCCCAGTATAGAGGGTTTCCCCTCCATTGACTGGTACAAATTATCTTAAGTGCAGCATCTGCCGGAACAGATACTACACTTTCATCTTGGCCAAAAGGCCACAAAGGTCCCCCCTCGTTGGGAGGGGGCGTGTTCTAAGGCTATGTAAAGTGTTAACTTTGGTTAAAATCGCCTGTTCCTTCTGTTGCGACTCTGTGGGTATCGATGTTAGTCCCGCAGACGACAAAAAATAAAATAAATAAATAAAATAAAATAAAAATAAAAAATTTTTTTGAATTGTAAAATGGGGAGTTGAACAACCAAAACAAAGATAAGACAGAGAATAAATTTTATACAAAATTTATTTTCTCAAAATCGTAAATAAGTGAAAAGAGAATACCAGAAAGTTCCTTGTTAATTAAGAGTCTCTTCGTGCGACTGAGGTAATAAAATGTTCTTTATGAAATGAGGTAGAAAAAGTTCCTGTGACTGAGGTAATAAAATGTTCTTTATAAAATGAGGTAGAAAAAGTTCCTGTGACTGAGGTAATAAAATGTTCTTTATAAAATGAGGTAGAAAAAGTTCCTGTGACTGAGGCAATAAAATGTTCCTTATGAAAGGAAGCAGAAAAAGTCAAAGTTCTAGGTTAAAAATAACCGGTCCTTTTTAGGAATAATAAAACAACATAAAAGTCCATTGCTTACTTCAGCCAAGAATCAGAAAAGGGTAAAAAGTCTATTTCCACGTCGAGAATCAAATAATGGGTGCGCACAACGCAAGTTTAGCATCAACGATGGCAGAGTCAAGCTATTTGTTTATGGCGTGCTGTCTGTGCTGGCGTCAACTGACTCTTTTTGGTGCATGATGAGTTCTTTAAAGATGTCAACCGGCTCCTGGAGATCATCGAAAACCATTTAGAAAAATGCGTTTATTTTCGAACAACGACTGGACAAAAAGTCAGAGTCTGTGTCACATGGGGTGCTTACAACTACGTCCGGGCGAAAAGACAAAATCTTAGTTTTGTTGCTTGCAGAATTTGCGTGGGTATAGAAAGGCAATGTGCGCGTAGCTGAAACGATCTTCATACAGCCGCACGCGTGCAACTGTGTTTTACAGTTGGAGAGCACACACACACTGCGCACCAGTAGTAGATCCCGCTGTCGTTTGCTGAGGCGACGGCGGGGCTACAATACTTCTTTCATCAGATTATTTCAGATATCAATTATCGATACTTATTAAAGACATTTCGATACAAAACTTACAGAAGAAAGCTGCCAGGCACATAAAGTACTTTCGTGTGAAAAATTAGAAAAAAATCTGCCATACTGTTTTCAAGTCCATCGGGAACACACACACACACACACACACACAGAGTTCCTTTTATATAATAGTAAAGATAATTTTATTGTTTTTTTTTGTGTTTTTTTTTTTACATTTACTCAAATTTTTGTTTAAGAAAAATTACAGTACTGGCAATCATGAAAGATGCGATTATTTTTTGTTTCAAACAAAAAATTGCTGTTTTTTTAACTACTTTATTTCATGTAACAAAAAAAAAAAAATGTAAGTAAATGCAATAGATAATTTTATTTCATTTTTATTTATTTGTTTATTTATTTATTTAAAGAAAAGTTTGGCAATCCAAAATAAATAAATAAAATAAACAATAAAATTATATATATTTACTTTTTAAATGTTTTCGTTATCTATATATCTATAAAAGTGAAAGTGTCTGTCTGTCTGTCTGTCTGTCCGTGTACACTTCCCTACACAATAACTCCGTCAACTTTCAGTCTACTAACTCGAAATTCGATATACAGGGTAGTGAGATTTGGGAAAATCTTTGTAATCCGTTTTCGGTCAGAAATTTGGCTGTTAAGGGGTCAAAGTTCAATGATTTGACCTTTGAGAACTCTATCAAACTCCTCCGCCAATTTTGGGTCTAAACACTTGAAATTTTAGATATAGGTTCCTTGGACATGGATCTAACTTAACTTGATTTGAGCCCAAATCAATGTTAAGAGGTCATAATAGGGGTCAAAGTTTTAAAAACAATGACCTCTGCGGTCTACCAAATTACTAAAGACAATTTTTGGTCTAAACATCTGAAATTTTACATAAAGGGTATTCAGAGATAAGGCAGGCTTGGATCGAAAATTTGAGCTACAAATATATAAATCTATGTATGTATGTTTGCATGTCTGCCTAAAACTTTTGATAGAGGCGACGGATTTTCACAAGATCAGTATCGTTTTGGAGCTCGACCCTTCAGACGACAAATACCGAAAAATTGGCTAAAAGCATTAATTTCTTTACCCTCAACTGGGCATTTTTCTACAAGGAGGGGTTGCTTTTTTTCGACAATATTTTCGAAAGTCATCCTCTCTTTTCGATTGTCTAGCCTTAATTTAAACCGATGTCACTTCCGGTTTGGCAGTGGTTGTAACAGCAAAGACGTCACGTTTTTTTTTTTTTACCGTTCTTTTCCTCCTTCGCGGTACGGGTTCGAGCCTGCCTTCCTACTACCATTTTTTTTTTTTTTTTTGCTCAACATACACCTCCAAATACCCAGGCAACGCCGGACACCCATCCTAGTATTAAATGAAGTAGCTGGCCAATTTGAAATCTTAACTCGTTGTTCTAAAGGATATAACTCTATTTTACTAGGAAAATGATTTTGTTTTTAGCTACTTTATTTAATGTAACTCTTTTATAACATAAATAAAAAAAAATGTAAAATGCGACAATATTGTGATTTTTCTTAAAGAAAACATTCGAGTAATTGTAAGAAAAAAACGATTTTTTTTTCAACTACTTTAGTAAAATAGAATTATCTCCTTTGATTACATTACATTATTGGTTTTACTTGAAATTCAATTTTCGAATTTCGCTCTAATAATGACGAAGCACCAATAAATCAAAATAACCAAAAAAAGAAACAAATAAAAAAGGGAGATATCTCCAAGTTTTACATTATTTAAAAGGCGCTTCTGCACTCTTGGGACGAAATTTCGGAGGTTGTAATACTGAATTTCACATGAAAACAATGGTGCCTACGTATTCTTCATATTTTTAAGATGATTATATCAAATAATTACGAAAATCAATAAGGTAGAAAATTATTTATTAAAGAATATAAAAAGTAAAATTTGATGAAAACGATCGTAAGACACAGGAGAGTTCAAAAGGGAGGTAATTTTACGTTTTGAATTAAACAAGATGGCAGCAAATTTTCATCTACTAACACGATTAAAGTTGCTTTGTTTAATAATTCAGTAATATTCGACTGCATAATATTACTCTAAATACTGTTTTTAATTTGTGGTCTTGTCTTTACGTTTTTTCCTTTCGCTTAGAATTTACCCCTTCCCCCTCCAATAAACCTTACTTTTTTTACGCCAATGCCCGGTGGTAGGGAGGGGGGATTCCAGTTACATGTGGCATATTTAGCTTCTTTTGACGTTTTTTCGTTATTGGAAAACAAGATGGTCGCCATTAAAAATGATAAAGATTACGTTGGATACTGAATATCTTCAAATATGGATAACTGTGTGTTTGCGCATAAAATAAATGCGATATTCGTTCTCAGCGTACCCAAAAACTTTTAAAAGTCGACAAATTAAGGTAAATGCCGAGGGGTCGGTAAACTAAAAATTTACCGAAGCTACTATTGTAACTTGTTAGAATTGACAAATAAATAAATAAAATCAGTTGAAACGACTGTTTTTTATCTGAAAATTCCATCTATCGACTACAAAACATCGTCCCAATTCTGTAGAAGTGCCATTTTAAAAGCTGTAAAACGTGGTAAAATAGTGCTTCCCTTTGTTATCGATCACCTGCAGAGTACTGCAACTTGCTTAGCCTGCTCATTACAAGAAAATCTTACTCGTCCGTTCCCAAGAACTGGAAAAACATGGAAACTCTTTTCTACCTAGGGATGAGATTTGTGAGTAAAACCCTCTGAATCTACGCTATGGCATAGAAGAAACTTCAGATCATGGCAACTTTTGAGACAGATCCAGGACTTGGAAATTGACAACCCCAAGAACTTCTTTGACACTCATGTGTAGCAATCACAAATAAAGATCTATTTTCTCTCATGGTGTTTTATTCTTTATTCCGTGCTTTGTGTGTGACAACTAACTATTTTATTAGGGGTATGCGAACTACCTTGCATAACGAGTTATGGCTTAGCTGTCAGAAATAGGACCAAAAAGAATGACAAACACCTGAGTTAATGATTGATATGTTACAAAGTTACCAAAATAGTAAATCCCATTTTGGTGGCATAAGCCTGATAGAAGGTTCCTTAATTGTCGATTCACAGGCAAGGTCCATGATTACAATGGAAATTCGGTCATTCAAAGAGTGAGTTCTCAATCTGAGTTTTCTACAGTTGTTGTAAACATAGCAAGATATTTAATTCAATAAATGGAATTCCATAAATTAAGTTCATGTTATTCAACAAGGAGAATTATGCTATAATATTGGGGGTGAAACCTACCATAAAGAATTGAATAAATACATAATGTGAGCTGCAAACGGTGCAGGAGGGGGGGCGTGTGCAAAATACGTTTAAATATGATATTTTAATTTGTCCAAATTTTGTATATATTATTATAGTCGTGATTTCAAAAGTAAAAATAAAATTATTTGGGTGCCATCAGCTAGAATTAAATCGAAAGCAAAACTGTAGCATTCAAAGCTGGTGACGTTACCACTGCACCAACGTCACCCACATATGAACTGATTAAAAATTTAAAATAAACTCAGATGAATCTACAAAATGTATAACGATGTTTTCAATTTTGACCCTTTAAAAACTATTTTAACTGGCTAAAGACCCATGAAAGAATGCTTCATAGAAATTCCAATCCGTTGAGGCCCCTTGTACTGCTCTGCAACTTTTAATTTCAGAGGAGATAGAGTTTGAAAATATGGAGACAGACAGACATACAGACTTTTATATATATTAGATTTGGTGGTAAATTCCGCTTAATTACCTTCAAACATTGAAGAGTGGAGTAAGAATTGTGAAGAAGAAGGGGGAGGAGGAAGAGGAGGTGAATAAGGAAGGTGTGTGTCACAGCACGGTACAAATTTCTGATAGGGGTGCCAACAAGCAATCCTCTAAACCTGCTTACTGACAACCTTTCTATGACTCAAACATTGGATGACGGTGGTGGCTGCAAAGAAAACGATCTTAAATCTGCGAGGCATGCAGAAAGAGCATTCTTCTGGAACTGATCTGTTAAGTAAAGGTCTCTAGTTATGTTAATTCCTCTTTTTATAGAACCTTAAAGGCTAATGTTTGCCTTCATATTAGAAATACTGCCCAAGGCGTGTCGGTTATTCTTTAAACTCTTGGACAACAATTTTGAAGAGGCCTGTAGCATTCTCACTCCATGGGACTTTAGGTTTGTGTATGACACTGAGTATGTTCAGTGATTCATGGCCTTTTATCCGAGTAGTTTGAATGAAAAGAAAATGAAGTCTCAAAGTCGTGCTATTTGCATTCAAAGAGATCTTGTCGAAATAGATGCAGCTCAGATCAAAGATAGCCACTGTTTCACCTAGAGATTGTCAAGTGCTGACTTTGATGTCATCTAAGCATGTAAGAATGTTTGAGGGTAAAGATGTAGTTCATATTTTCCCCTCCCACCACACCCAGTCATCACTGGGAAGAAGTACACACATTATTACCATACTGACCTTGCAACCTTTGTAATTGGATCAAAAACTCATATACACACCATTAACTTTTCGATTTCACATTACAAAAATAACAATTTCTAACTCATTTCCTGTTGGCTGAGACCTGACAAACTGATTATTCCGGAATACAATCTACGTGCATAAATGAACACGCTCGACATTTACAAATATGGCTGCTCTCTCTAGATGATGCAATCGTGAAAAAATAAATTAATCCAAGTACAATCATATCAAACTCCCATTATCATAATTTTTGGTACTGATACACTAACACATGTAAACATGAACTATTTGCAACAACCACACCTCCAATAAAAATTACCCTGAAAATAAAGTACATTACATTTAACCATGTTTACCTTATACGATTTCCAAGTGGCGATTTTTTTGTCTACTTTGACTTAGTTCAGGCCGTTCCATTTCTAAATATAGTTTTTTTTTCTGATAAGACTAAACAGTGCCCCCCCACACAAATTACCATACACTGAACCCTATATTTTCTGGATTTACACTATATACTTATTCTACAAACGCAACTCCTTCCTTGTGTTTTCCTTTTATGCTCCCTGAGCAGCGATGTTTTCCTTTTACTGAATAAATCTCTTAGTAAAAGACAGTTTCTCCCTCAGAATAATGACAAATTGTAAAACAACACCGGTTTACGGGGATGCTGAAAACGATTACCACAATTAAATTTGTTTTCATGATATGAAGATATTACTAGGTGTCCAGAAAGTGGGAGCTCATTTTATGTCATATTTATATAGAAAAGTGATCCCCGACTTTGTAAAAAAGTCATTTCTTCATATCATGAAAACTAGTTATCTGCCTCAAATTTATATGTGATATTCGTTTTCAGCACCACCAAAAGCCTGTAAAAGTCGACACTAAAGATTTTTGGGGAGTTGGAAAGAAACTCTACACTGACCATTTTTATTTTTTTAACACCATACAGTTCTACATCTAACAACCCCCTCCCCAATACCATACCCTGAACCCCATATTTGCTGTATGTATGCTATATATTTACTTATTCTACACACGCTACCCCTCCTTTGTATGTTTACTTTTACACGAGTTGTACTTTTTTTTTGCTTTGAAGAAAGGATAATTTTTTTTTATCTTACTTCCAACTTCAAACTTTCTTAAATAATTACGAATTTTATAGGTTTCCCTCTATGCTGATTCAGAAAATATTTATATTTAATAGATATAACTACTTTACGACATATAATGCAGTTATTCAGTTATTCTCCCACTCTCAAAAAAAAAAAAAAAAAAAAAATAGACATACTCTGAACCAAATATTTTATGCATATAGGTTAAAAACTTACTTTGTATAAGAGAACACTTATTTGTTATGTCTACATTTACACCAGTTTTTTTTTTTTTTGTTTTTTTTTTTAAATATAAATTTTACCTTAGATACTGCAACCACCAAAATTTTTTGTTGGTTCAGAGTATTTGTGCATGGGAATCCTGTCAGCAATTGTTAGGGTTACATTTTGAGCTACTTTTTTGAAAACCCCACCACCCACTCACAAAATGGACTGACTGTATTCCGAAAGCCGTTCTTAACACGAGGTTGGCCAACAACAACAGCTGTACTTTAATTTTTTTTATAAGTTGGGGGAGATGCTTTCACCAGGCAATGACGGTTAACAGGTCCTGCTAGTAAATAAATACCCAGCAGACAATGGGCTTTTCGTAATAGATTGTAAATAAATTATAAAATTCACAAAAGTTATTTTAAGAAATTGAAAACTGAAGAATAAAAGAAAGACAATGCTTTTGTAAACCACTTTAAGATGCATATACTTCTTTCTAAAAATCATGTATTCTTTATCTGGACTTGTTCTATTATTATTTATTTCGGACAATAATATGTCAATCCTCAAAGAAAATAGACATATATTACATTAGGAGTGGTCCTGAATAGCAACATTTAATGAACTAGTATTCAAAACAAGATGTCAAATGACTTAGACATAACAAAATGAAGTATCTCATGACTTGTTGGGCTGAGAAAGAAACTAAGTTTTCTATGTCAATGGGAGATATGCAATGGAGATTGGTAATAATGGAGGTCTATCTACAAAAATCAGATGAGACACAATCCTGATATTTCTGTAAGGAAATTTTGATATCGCCAAGGGCGAAATATCTCCCCTAAAACCTCTGCTTACTATGTTCACCCATTAGTTTGTAAGAAGATAAGAGAATTTTAGTTTCTTTTTGTGATTCAATTCTCTCCAGAAATAAAAACCATTAAAAACTCTCAGCAAATGTCTCCTTTTTATATGAAGAGAAGTTTTATTTGTCTAGCACTACTAATGACGAATCATGGCCATATAGAAAGCATAGTCAATCATCAAAGAAAAAGAAAAAAAAAAGGTAATTCATATATCATATCTATAATGGGTATTTAATCTTGTTGGGTTAGGCTTATAAAAAAGATATAATGAAATGTGAAAAGTGTGTGATAATAAATACCCCAGAAAAGATTTTTTAATTAGTGAAAATGTTACACGTTATTGTCTCAAATAATAAAAAGAACAAGATATAAAAAAAAATTAAATGATTTTTTATGAAAATATTTACATCTTAAACATGGTTTACAAAAGCATTTCACCTATTTTTCAAAGTTTATATATATATATATATCTTTTTTAAATATACACATGTAATACATTTGTTCTCATTTTCACATTTATACAGAAAGAAAAAAAAAAAAAAAAAAGACTTTGTTAATAAATAAAATAGTTTTAAAATCTAAAATATTCTTTATTTACAAAAATTTCATAACAAAAATTTCATATAACAATTCATCTGGTCCAGTGTTTTTATATACGTTTTATTCCTGGTTCAAAATTTTTTTAAATCAAAACTCAGGAGCGAACTAGTGATTTGAAATGAGGGTGGGTGGGGGAGGGGGAAGGGACAATATTTTCATGTTATAAAAATTAAGTAGAAATCTACTCAAATGTATGAAAGAAATGAGGGACATTAAAATCCAGTTTAAAATATTTACATTTCATTTAAATTATGAATAATTTTAGTTTGGATCCAGAAAAAGACTCCTCATGAATTTAAAAACATGAATTGTGGTTAAAAAAAAAAAATGCTGGAAATTGGTAATATTTTTTAGTTATATTACAATTCAAAATTAAAATTGTAAAAAGAGAGGGGGAGGAGGGGGGGGAAGCATGTACCCCACCATATTTTACTCAATTCTTAAGAACACATTAAGAATATTTTGAAACAATTCATTTTTTTTATTTTGAGGCTAAAAGTTGCATAAAAAGAAAAGTAAATCCGAAAGGATAAAAAATTTTCTATGAAAGTCAAAAGTTTTCAAAACAATTTCATTTGAAAAAAAATTATTTTTTTTTTTAGTAAATCTAATATATTGCTAGGAAAAAAAATATATAGAGATAGATAACACCTTTCACCTACATTAAAAAAATATGTTTCAGAAATATTATCTAAAAATGTTTTAAACCTATGTATAGTTCCTACCTTATATTCATTGAATTAGACAATTTTTTATAAGAAAAAAAAAGTCTAATTCAATGAATACCAATAAGAAACTCAAGATTATAGGTCAGATTAAAAATTTTCGTCTTTAAAAGAACAGAGTCTATGAACAAAAATAATTGACATTTCACAAACCGGCATTTATTTTGTTTTTTCTTTTTATGGGAAATGAAGAGATTTTGTTAAAGTGACTGTTAGTTTAAAAAGAAAATATCCTGTAAAACTTGGTCTTCAAACTTCAATTCATTTGGAGAGAAATTAGTATTTCGGTTCTGCTCTGAAAAATCTTTAACCCTCAATGAATTCTGGGGTGTGGTGCAAGGCTCTGGATTTTGGTTATCTTCTTCAGGCTTCAGTTCAATTGAGTCAATTAAATCAATTAAGGACATTGAAGATTGCCTAAAATTAGATCAATAAATAGAAATTATCAAAGAGGTGATACAGATAGACATTTCTGGTGCTAGTGGCTATAACTTGTCAAACAAAAAAAACAAAAAAACAACAACAAAAAAAAAATTTTGTTACTAGAATTTATACCAGCTTGTGACAAACAATATGTACACTGCAAAATCAGAGTGCTCTTATTTTATTTTTCCTTTTCCCCTCTCTAAACTTGGTCTAGTTACAGAGATAAAGCTGTCCCTCAAACAAAAATCACCTCTTTATCTGTTAGGTTTCAACCTAAAAAGAAAGAGTTACTTTCCTTGAACCAAAGATATAGTTATTGCATTTGAGTAGAGCAGCGTCGACCATGACAGTTTAAGAGGTAAACAAAATTATGCCCAATCACTTTAATCACTGCCCAAGACTTTTGGCCTCTACATTATCATTTAATGTGCAAGTTGTTAAATAAATGTGTTAATGGTTATACTTTATCTGTTGATCATGTTTTGTGTGGTTATGTACCCCGTTTTCCTCCTCCAACAATGTTCAGTGAATTCGGCTGTCTGGGTTTTTTTTTTTTTTTTTTTTTACATAGACGTCACCACTTATCAAGGCCGATAGGCCACTCAAGGATAAGGGTTAAAGAGTGTAGAGTAGTCAAAAGGACAATATAGTAATGAAAGTTCGGTAAATTTGTTAACCTAAGTGGAACGGCTCATCAGAAACTTGTTCACGTTGGACTTGAAGACAACCATATTATAGAAAGCTGGAAAGCAGGAAAACGGAAGACAATTCCACAGGCGTGCAGTTCTAAGGAAGAAACTTTGATCATGGAATCTATGTTTAGGTTTAGGTACAGATAAAGAGTGGGGAAAATTATTGATAATGTTTTCAGCTAGTCTAGTGTTTCTTGTGAAAGTTTGGCAAGGGGGGACCATAGATTGAAGCTCAGTCGAACACTTTCCATGAAAATAACGATAAAGCAGAGACAAACTCGCAACATCTCTTCTGTATTACAGAGGTTGCAGCGAAGAGAAAAGGACATCTCCCACCAAGCCCCGAAGTCTATTTTGAACTCTATCAAGGCAGGACAAGTCTTTTCTAGCAGCTCCTGCCCATATGTGGCAACAGTACTCCATCCTTGGACATATCTGGCTCTTATATAGATAGAGAATTGCATCAGCAGTGAGATATCTACTGGATCGATAGAAGGATCCGACCATTTTTCCAGCGGCCTTGGCAACAGATTTGATGTACGTATTCCATTTAAGATCAGGAGTAAAGGTCAAGCCCAGAAGCCTGTCAAAACTTGAGGCCTCCCCAAGACGAGAGCCATTCATTTCAATTGATGCCAGATGGGGATCAGAACGTTGATGATGTAAAGATAGAAGCTTGGTTTTAGATGCATTAAAAGTAACTAGTTAGTTGCTCTGTGGTCACTCCAGTGAAGACCCTGGACATTAAAAGGTCCTGTCCATTGAATCACCACTTTCACCACGTTACGAAAGATTGAAAGGGCAAATCATTCAGCACTAGTCACTAAAATCTGTACCGTTGGGGAATAAAGGGCAATAAGAAAAAAGAATAACACTTTGATGACATTTTGGATAAAATAATTATTCGTTGAAAAATTGCACACTGATTCTTCACAAGTCTCTGCTTAATCTCTTGATATTCGTGTCTGGACAGCACTATTTGGTCTCTCATAGATGTGAAGTCCAGTGGAAAGAGTAGAGGGAGTTCTGTAAGCTCACTTATGCGTTAAATTATATTGATAATTAGCAGAGGATAGTTCACCACCCCCAACTTGATAATACATTAGCATTCTAACTTATCATTCACTAATTCTATGTGACGATTCACCCTTTTGACACTGGAATAGTCAACGGATCTACAACACGCCCTTTCTTTGCTTCCTTTCCATCTATTTTCTATTTCCCCCTGCTACTATGACAGAGGCAGTCCCCGAAATATGGTTCCTTAATTTGCATTAACATAACCATTCTTTGTTAACTTGTTATCAAATTGAATCATGACAGGGATCCGGGTAATTCACTTACCAATCCCATCTTATCTACGACGAGGCATATGGTCCCCTCACTTTGACAAGCAATTCTTACCACTTAACTCACTTTCAGAAAAAATCATCAATGGCATCTTGTTTTCAAAATCGGCCAAGGATTTAACACCCTGGTTACAATAACAATAATAATAAAAAGCAGATAGCCAAATTTTCTGAGATGTCAAGACCACCCTTCTTAAAGAAGATTAACATAGCTGAACAAAGGGCTATTATTATGGTTATCAATATTAGCCAATTTTTCTTTCATAAATTCTCGAAAAGTGAATTTATTATCAAATCGATATTTCTCTTCAAGAATAATGAAAAAGAAATTAAAGAAAAAGGCCTCCTTGAGGAAGAAACAGGATTTTGTTATCAATTCCAGTTTTTATGACTTCTACAAGCATTTAACACAGTTCCAACTTATTCTTTCCTTCCTTTCTTTTTCTGTTCTTTTCTCTTTTCCATCTTTGGAATTTTGATGTTTGTATCTGTGGCATATCAAACCTTTTTTTAACACGTCAACATTGCCACAGTTATTAAACAGATAACACATATAATCAGACATAACATTATCCCTTCATCTTGAGTGAGAAATGTGAACAAATCAAATCACGAAAGAGTAGAGTGTTCTGAAAGATGGAGGTCTTAGTATAATTGTGAACTATTACAAAGGTATGGAAGGAAATCACAGTAGAGGTAATTACAGAGGCTTAAAGTTGATTGATCAAGTCCTAAGACAGGTTGCGAGAATAATTGAATAGTAAACAAGTCAGATAAGCATGGATAAAAAGCAATTTGTTTTATGTTTAAATAAAGTATCACTGGTGCTAATATTTATCTGTAGACAAATGCAAAAAGAACCCATATTTTTCTTTTGTGGATCCGAACAAACTTTCTGATAGAGTGCTAAGAGAGGTCTGATGGGCTTTGCATGAACTACAGGCAAATGAGTAGTTAGTGAAGATCATTTAAGCGATGTACAGAAATACTCAAAAGTTATGTTAGAATTGACAGAAGATTTAACGATAACTTAAATGTTAAAGTGAGAGTACATCAGTGTTCTGTAATAAGTTTTGCTTTTCATTGGTGTCTTAGAAGGATTGTACAGGGAGTTTTGTACGGGTTGTCCAGAATATATTCTCTATGCTGATGATTTTGTACTTGCCTGCGAAACAATAGAAAACCTATTTTTCAAGTTAAAGACTTGGAAAAATGCTTTGGACAATAAACGTCTAGAAAGTGAATGTTAGCAAAACCAAAGTGATAGTCAGTGGTTGTAGTGTTAGAACGCCCCCCCCCATCCTCCCCAAGAGGAAAGTCCCTTTGCTCAGAGAGTTTTCTTTTTTTTTGTGGTAATTATAATTATTGGTTACACAAAAATGCAGTAGAATTACTGGTAAGTCGAGAAAGGATAACCAAATGGTGTACAAGAAATATAAGACGAAGGAGAACATGGATATGAAAAAGATATATATGGACTAGCAGCGGTACCTGGTGTTGCCCGGATATGGAAAGGTGTGTGCGTGTGTGTGAGGGGTTAAAACAACAGTAGGCAGCCACTGTGGAGCGAGGTGTTAAAAAAAAAAAAAATGGTAGTAAGCAGGCAGGCTTGAACTCGTGACACGGAGGCTGACATCTTACTGATGCTCCATGATGTGACCAGAAGTCAAAAGCGTTCAAATGAAGTGAAATCAACGCCACCGATACGATGATTTTCAAAAATGGCTCAAAAAAAAAAAAAAATCGACCTCTCCTTGTACAAAATTACTCAGTTTAGGGTAAAGGAATTAATTTTGGCAAATTTTTCGATATTTGTCATCCAAAGGGTCATGGTTTAAAACGATACCGGTTTCCTCAGGTTCTATCGCCTCTGTCAAAGGTTTTTGCAAGATATACAAACACACGCATACACTTTGCTCATTTTATATGTTTTATTTTTTTTTATTACTGTTTTATCTGTTTGGCTACATGTTTCAGATGTTGGACCATGTTTATGATCTAACAGCCCTGTTAGATCATAAACATGGTCCAACATCTGAAACATATGTAACCAAAGAGATAAAACGGTAATAAAAAAATAAAATACATATTTGCTCTGCAATAGTATTGAGCACTCTCTTCAGGTTTTTACTAATTACCAGTTTTACCATATATATATATATATATATATATATATATATATAATAATTTTTTTTTTTACTATAATAATTAAATACCTACAGACACTAATGTTTCATCCTTTCGGGATTCTTCAGTGCAGGGTGTCACGATTACTACCAGTCGAACGATTCGAACCCCGCGACACGAGACATCTCTGGCTCGATTAGCGGAGGCCGTATCCATTCGGCTACCATTAATCATGTGAAATAGCGTTGAATTTTAAACATTTTAATTTAAATGTTCATTACGTCAGACAGACAGTGATCAAATCGTTATACGATGATCTACGCATAAGAGCTAAATTGACCGACTTTTTAATTCAACAGAAAGTGCTCAACGATAAGAAACGTATTTCTTAAAGGGGCTGTCATAATTATTTTTTTTTATTTATTTTTTTTTTTTTTTACTATAATAATTAAATACCTACAGACACTAGTGTTTCATCCTTTCGGGATTCTTCAGTGCAGGGTCGGGGTACCCGGCTTTGCCTGGGTATTTGGAGGTGTAAAAGAAAAAGAAAAGTTCTGGTAGGTAGCCTCGAACCAGAACCTTTGAGGTCAATGGCCTGATAATTTACCACCACGCTACACGGACAACTGAAAACAGGTGAAATTAAAGCATTAAAAAATCAAATGATTAAAAAGTGACGTGACAGGTGCGTAACTTCACACCATAGGAGAATGAAATGCACTTAACTTTATCTGCAAGCCAGTTTCTACGTATGTTGTTTGTTTCCCTACCAAGATGTTAGGGAAAACCAACTCCCCATAAAAAGGGGAGTGAGCAATTGTCTGATATAAGGGATTTTCCCCACATTGATCAAACCTCGTTGCTTTCTGGACGTCCTGAGCATGAGTGCCAGGGAGACTCATTTTGCTATGGGTTCAGTTTCACATATACAGAAAAGCCAAATAAACATGTGGAGACTAAGAAATACTGTGAAAATAGCGTGTAAAAGTCACCCAAATAAAAGATACACACCACCCACTTTCGTAAATCTTAAATATTATAATCTAAGTAGCATATAACAGCCCCCCCCCCCAAAAAAAGGCTTTTGCCAGACATACACAAAAAATGCACACACACACTAACATGCATTTTGCCTTTTATATATATATATATATATATATACATATACATACTAGCGGGGGGTGCCTAGCGTTGCCCGGGTGTTTGTAGGTGGCTGGGGTAGATGAAAACAAAAATAAAAAAAAATTTTCGTAGGTAGGTAGGATCGAACCAGAAACCTTGAAGTGAAGGTAGAAAATAAAGTGTGAAAAAAAACCTGACACGTTACCAACTCAGCCAGCAAGGGAAAGTAACAGAAAAACGTTTGAATTTAAGGATTAAAATAGAAATCCCGCAGTTACCTTTTACTGCAAGGCAGATTTTGGGATTTGTTTACCCAACTTTGGCTGGTTTTGTTTCCCCAAGATGTTTGGGAGGGGGGGGGCGAGCTCTCATAAAAAGGAGATTGTCCAAATTGAATAGCAATTGTCTGATATAAGAGGTTTCACCCGCATTGATCAAAAGCTCATTGCTTTCTGGACGTTCCCGGCATGAAAGCCGAGGAACCATTACCATTTCAACTTAGTTTCACTTTATTTATACGAAAAAGCCGAACCAATACAAGAGGGGCAGAAATAGCAAGAATTTCGTAAAAGGCGATGTAAATAAATCTAGATGCGACACGCGTTCGCAAATCCTAGATATTACGATCTAGACGATATATAAACAGTTCTAAGAAATAATGATATATAATATCATACGATGATAATGATGCAAGTAACTGATCGCACAAGGTGCAGCTTCTGCTTTGAGTATGTGTAGGTTAGATTTGTTAGAGTCTAATTAATATAATACATTATCTTCAGTAAGGTCACAGTTCCATGTTTTCTCTTATAACTGTTGGTTGATGTTTGTTCAGTTTGTTGTTTGGGAATATATGCTATAATGCTTGCCATTTTATTTTCACATTTTGTACACGAAAGTTTAAAAGTTATTGTCATTTTAATTGTTTCTTTTACAAATATTTCAATCCTTTCATTTCCTCTAATGCCTATACAGCTTAGAAGTCAAACCAGAATCATAACTACTGGTGTTTTTAAAATATATTTGTATATAAAAGTATATCGAAGTTTAATAGTGGTCATTATCATCTTAGTCACCTCTTATGAGACTATGTAATCATATTTATTGCTTTTCTTTTATAAAGTTGATCTAGCTCATCACTCCACTCCTCTCAATGATGCATTAATTATAGGGGATATAAAAAAAAGAAGAAAAACTAAGGAAGTTTCCAGAGCATTATTGAAATCATTCTACAGGATGGAGTAAACGGATTAATAGACTCCATTCTTGCCGACTTGCTTGATAGTTTGGAAATGTGTAATGTCAACTTTGTTAGAATAGGCAACACACTCGTGTTAACATTCAAGAAAAGAGGTCTTCACTAAGGCAGGAGGGGAAGGTGTAAAAAGTAAAATGAGGGGAAAATAGATAAAGAGAAAAAGATGAGAAATGCATATACTTTTCAGTTTGGTTTGTTTAAAAAAAAAAAAAAAAAAAAAGAACAAGAAAACATCTGTTTTAAAATTATTCAATTACTGGAAAACTTACTTGGAAGTGAAACTGCAGTTAGATTGTACACTACAGCACTCATCAGCTATGGTTGGAAAGTCTTCAACTTCATGGGAACTAATAAAATAAAAAGGAAAATAGTTTCTAGTAATAGAACAAAACAGTACTTTAAAACTTACTTATTCTTCACATAAGGAATCTGTCATGCACATAGAACAAAACAGTACTTTAAAACTTACTTATTCTTCACATAAGGAATCTGTCATGCACATTCATGAAACAGTTGACAAACAGATAAAAATCTGATGACCTCCCCATGTACCAAATTTTCAATTTTGACCCTTTAGCAGCCTGTTTTTTCCAGACACAAACTCTATTAAAAAGTTTTCCACGGGTTTGAATACCCTATATACCAAAAGTCTGTAGGATAAAATTTCATTGACTATTTAGGTTGAGAAATGTCCTCTCACACACACATTTTCACTTTTATAGATATATAGATTTATGTGACTGAAAGATGTAATTAGATAATTCCTATTTCAGTTATGGGTGCTAGTGCACTTACTGATCCATGCTATTTTTTAAATTATATTTCCAAGTTTAAAGTTTAATATGTTTTTTTTTATTCAATTGTAAGGTTAAAGGTCAGAATAGGTACAAAACACCCTCCCCATGTTAAGAATGGCTTTTTAAATAATAAGATTATTTCAGCACAAATCAATAAGTGCACTAGTACCCAGTTATGTAAATTATTTAGATCTGAAAGAAAACGCACTCATCCTGAATTATTTTGTTTTTTCACTAATGACAAAGACGTTCCTTATTCGCATAAACAGCAACAGTCATTTTCTTTTTTTTCACAAAAACACATGCAAATGATGTGGCATCTAAAAACAATCTCTCAAGCAAAAATCTGTCTCCTTGTATTCTGCCATTTTAAACTCCCAAAACTTGTATTCTGCCATTTTAAACTCCCAAAACTCTAAACTTGTATAACAACTTTAACCTTATATCTAAATGGATCTAAGTTTGCATATCACCGTTTCCTTATAATAAGCATATGTTAACCTTATTTACTTATTTCTATGTTTCTCCGCTACAACAACCAAGTAGAAATATGCCTCGTCAACAGTTGTTTCTTTCTATTGTCAAAACAATGAAGACAGTAACATTATATAGAGCAAAATAAAATTACATTTTTGTCTGGGTGTAAATCAACAGTAATAATGGAGACTCAACTATAGCAATATACTCCTCTAGCAAACGACGAAGCATCTCCAATGACAAAGAACCATCAAACATAAGTTTTAACCAGAAAACAAAAAAAACAGCATGAAACAAAAGTTTATAACAAAACTTGTACAGGGTGTTCAAAAAGTGACTGAAGAGTTTTGAACTTATCATCTTTTTGTAATTTTAACACAATCTGACTAAGATATTGGGAAATTTAAAAAAAAATGCAAAATTCAAACAATCTTTATGAAAAATAATGTCTTTTAAATTTAAATGTTCCCGATCTTAAGCTTCACATATTATCTCTTGCTATGGCAATGTCAAATGGCGACCATGTTTCCCAGACTTGACTAACCTTGACTTTTTCTTGTGGATATATCTTAAAGAAAGAGTCTATGTTAACAAACCCTAAAACCCTGCAGTAATTGAAGGAAAACATAAGAAACGCAATATGGGAGTTAAATCGCAATCCAGAGATTCTGCAATCTGTCATGAATAATGTTTTGGAAAAAGCATGAATATATGAAGCTGAAAATGGACAACATTTAAAAGACGTTACTTTTCATAAATAAAGATGGTTTGAATTTTGGAATTATTTTTTTTTTTTTAATTTCTCAATGTCTTAGTCAGATTGTGTTAAAATTACAGAAAGATATCAAAAATAAAAGAATCTATTTAAGTTCAAAACTCCTCATTGACTTTTTGGACACAATCTATAATATAAATCTCACCTGTCTGTTTTAATGTATATTTTCCTAAAACTTTCGACAAATATCGAAAAATTAGCTAAAAACATTAATTCATTCATCTTCAACTGGGCACCTTTCTACAGGGACGGGGTCGCTTTTTTCTACAATATTTTTAAAAGTCATCCCCTCTTTTTGGTTGACTAGCCTTAATTTAAACCTTCGCTTTGTGGTGATTGTTACTTCTTGACAGAAGACCATCTTTCCCTTGCTTTATTGTTGATTATTCATTCATTTTCATGTACTTTTGAAATATTGTTAGTTTTTTTTTTATTTATATATATATATATATATATATATATATATATATATATACACGCACATTTATACAAACATACATATATACATGTGGAGATGTGATCAAGATGCATCAATTTCTATCTACTGTGGGAATGAAGGTGGCTCTTCAGACCAGCCCTGCTCTTATACAGTCTGTTGCAATGGTCACACTTAAGCTGAGATTGAGGGATGCCAACTGGTGCTGCTCTACTGTGGACGTTCATGTGACGCTTCAGGCCTCCACTCGATTTACAGACCACAGAGCAAACAGAACATCTGTGCCCCGCAGTGTTTTCCCCATCAAAGAAAGATTGATCTCCATGTGATCGCTTACGGCTAGCTAGGCCAGCTCCGGATAAAGTCATTTTACCGCATAAATCACATGTGGTTCTGCACAAAAGCCTCCGACAGACCTGATAGATCTGACAGATTTTTCTTTGGATATCACGCTTCTTTTTTGCATGCTCATATTTTTTCTTCTCAAAGGTATCACAGCCATGATAGACCAAGGAGCGACACTTTTTATGATCATTTGAAGCACTTTCCCAACTCAACACAATTCCAAGAGCTTTAAGATTATCTTTGATGTTATCCCTAAAGCGTTTCCTAGGTTTATGTTGTGGACGCTTTCCTTGTGTAATTTCACCATAGAACAGGTGCTTGGGCAATCTCTCGTCGTCCATCCTTGTCAGATGTCCAGCCCACCTCATCTGGTTGCATATAATCAACTTCTCGATACAAGGTACGTCATCTCGTATGAGAACATCGATATCAGGTATGAAAGAGCTCCACCTGATGCCCAGAATGTGACTTTTATGTGTCTACTATAAGTTGTCCAGGCCTCAGAAGCGTAAAGCAAGGATGATAAAATACAAGATTGATAGACACTGATCTTTGTATGAAGAGTTATACCCCTGTCAGACCACACTCGCTTCTCTAAACCACCAAAAGCCTTAGTGGCACACTGTATTCTGTAGTTGATTCAGCATCCAGGGTTCCATCTCTGGCAAGAGTACTACCCAAATACACAAATGTGTCAACCACGGCAAGTCTCTGGTTGTTGACAAAAATATTTGGTTCCACATACAAACCACCGGGTGGATGTGTAAACATGACCTTAGTCTTCTTAAGGCTAATAGTAAGCCTAAAAGACATACAGGCCCCTGAAAACTACCCTGTATATCCCTCTCACTATGGGCTACAAGATCGGCATCATCCGCATAAAGCAATTCACGAACCAGGTGCTGAAAGGTCCTTGTAGAAGCATGAAAACGATGAAGATTAAAGACCTTACCTGTGGTTCTGAAACGCAAACAAACCGCCAGAAAACATTCCCTAAAGGCATAGGAAAGCATAGTTGCAAAATAAATAGAAAAAGTTAGGTGCTGGGATATCACCCTGCTTCACACCATTGTCAACCGAAATGGGTTCTGATAGGCATCCATTGAAGTTCAGACGAGTCTTTATATTAGTGTGGAGCTCCCTGAGTAATCATAGAAATTGAGGTGGGCATCCCAACTTCCCCAGAATTATCCATAGGGCATTTCTGTTCACTGTATCAAAAGCCTTAGTCAAATCAACAAAAACCTGATAAAGCGGAACACGGTGTTCAGTATATTTCTCCTGCAACTGCCGAGAAGAGAAGATCATGTCCGTGGTTCCTCTACCCGGATGAAAGCCACTTTGGCTTTCTGGAATGACGGATGGACAAATATACTTTAACAATCTATTGAGTAGAACTCTGGAAAATACTTTGCCAACTGCTTCCAATAAACTTATCCCACGATAACTTCCACAGTCGGTCCTGAACCCCTTTCCCTTGTACAGTGATATAAGAATTGCATCAACCCAATCCTGATGAACGGGAACACCCTTCCAGACATCATCGATAAGATGAAGAATTTCATGAACAAGCTAATCACCCCCATGTAAGAGGACTTCCACAGGAATACCATCAAGCCCTGGAGCCCTCCCAATGTTCACTTCCTTTATTGCATCTCTAATTTCATTCTCAGATGAGAACTCAGACATTTCATGGATAAGCTTCTGTTGTGATAAAAATTCATTGATGACGTCCTCATCAACATTAGAGGGGTTGTCAAAGATCAGAATAATGCTCATCCAACGAAGGAGAATCTTGTTAGAATCCTTTATAAGGGCAATTCCATCACTTGAGAGTAGGGGAGATGTAGATAGTGTTTGAAGACCAAAAGCTTTTTTAAGCAAATGGTACATGCGTTTGAAGTCTTTACGATCAAAAGCCATCTGGATTTGGTTGGCAAGTTTAGCCCACCACTGATTCTTCATTTGGCGGAATCGCTTTTGGAGAAGACTCTTGCTTGCTTTAAGTGAATGTTGGACAGATTCTCGACCTCCATGAGAGGCAGACAACATTTTATGATGCAAATCACTTTTAGCACTTAAGAGTTGAGTAATTTCAGAATCATCATCAAACCAATCCTGATGTTTAGATTTGCGGAAGCCAAGAACATCTGCACTTATTTCATAGAGTGTATTTTTAAAATGCGCCCATGACCCATCAAAATCAGTAGAATTAACAACAGATCCAAGCTTTTCACGTACACTTGGATCATCCAGCTTGGACACATCAACCTGCCTGGGAATCTTAACACCACCCGACCTACATTTCCTCCTTATACAGATTTTTAACTTCCCACGTACCAAAAAGTGATCTGTGCCACATTCAGCTCCACGCATAACACGCACACTACAGACGTCCTGCAGATCTGCCTTCCTGGAAATAATGTAATCAATCAAGTGACCTTGTTTTGAACGAGGATGGGTCCAAGTAAACCTATGGACCTCCTTGTGGCTGAAGAAAGTGTTATAGATAGCAAAGCCAAACTGAGTGCATAGATGGAGAAGATGCAGACCATTACTGTTGACTTTACCTACACCAAACCGGCCGAGTGAGTCCCAGGTGTGATGATCCTTGCCAACCCTTGCATTTAAATCACCCATGAGTAAGATCTCAGATAAAGGAATAGAGGAAATGGTACGACTGAGATCTCGGTAAAACGCTGTGATGG
The DNA here is from genome assembly GCF_053919585.1 of Euprymna scolopes. Taxonomy (NCBI): domain Eukaryota; kingdom Metazoa; phylum Mollusca; class Cephalopoda; order Sepiida; family Sepiolidae; genus Euprymna; species Euprymna scolopes. The sequence continues at coordinate 74,564,149 of NC_136487.1, read as the reverse complement.
TGTCTTCATCATGACCCATGGTAGGGGCATACACAGATAAAATTGTCATATACCTACTGTGTGCAAGAGGGAAACGCATCATCATAATTCTGTCACTTACACAGATTGGCTGTTCAATCCTCTTCACCAAATCAGAACACACTACAAAGCCAATTCCACCTTCTCGTCTTAGCCCCGATGGTTTTCCTTTCCAAAAAAGTGTATCCCAAGCCCACTTCCACCAACTGATCCTCACCACTCAATCGTGTTTCAGACAATGCCGCAATGTCTATGATGTACCTAGCGAGCTCTCTTGCAACAATAGCTGTCCTACGCTTAGGCCTTTCACTATTCAGAACATCTAGCAAAGTTCTCACATTCCCCATAGCAACAGTTAGGTTATTCCTCTCCTGATAAAATTTTGATTTTCCTTGTTTATTATTTTTCTTCAACTTTATCTTGTTTCACCTGCATATATAGAGCAGCCGCCAACCGCAGGAAGCCGACCAGCTAATAAAAGGGTAGACAATTTATAGGCCACCTATATAGGCACCCTACCACTGGTTGCACTGTGACAAACTGAAATAGTGAGGTGGCAGAGTGTGCATGTTTTATTATCACAAAGTTTTAACCTCTCCAGCAGCTGGACATATACATAAGCAAACAAACATGCATATATATATATATATATATATATATATATAATCTCCCTAAGGCAGTAGGTATACCCGCATACCCGATGATATGAACGCCTCTGTCTTGCATAGTTCCAGGTCACCCTTGGGCAAGGTGTAGTACCTATTAGTCTCCCTCTCAAGTTCTGGAGGGTTACTATATTGTGAGAACTAGGGATATATATATATATATATATATACACACACACACATACATACATACATACATACATGAATTGGATTGATAAATGTGAAACTGCATAGCTGGTTCCATCATTATATCTTAAGTTGCACCAGTTTGAGTATCTGTCACACCTTTGCATTGATTTGCTGTTTATAAATTTAAATTCATATATACACATTAAACAATGCTTTAAGCAAATTACTTTAACCTATTAAGAAAACTTGTGTTTTACTTACTTGTATGTTTGTGGTGGAGTCAATGGTGATGTGGGCATCAGTGGTTGTAGTAGTTGTGGATCAGTTTTGTTTGTTTCAAGGATTGGTTCACTCTTTGAGAGTTTTTCTAAACTATTTAAAGGTAAATTGTTTGTAATGAGTGAAACACCATCTAACCCTTGGATGATGTTAGTTTTAGATTTAATCTGCGAATCAACTCTCACTCCTTCACAGCCTTCCCTAGGGTAACCTGTATGAACGAAAAAAAAAAAAAAGAAAAGTATTTAACAAAAATGATTGCTTTGCATTTATTTTGCCATATACAAAAAAGATACTTCCCACTATCGAAAGAAATTAACCAAAATGATTAAAAAAATAGACTTGTTTTACAACTTCCATTTTTTTTATTTCTTTAACCTCTGCCAAGTCAGAGTTTATGTTTTTATTAATGTTTGCATACATACAGCTTAGTGACCAACTGTCACCAAACTTGGCCAAAATATAGGTCATTCTCTAACTTGGAATTTGTTTAATTTGATGATATCTAGGTAAAAGGTCATTGTTAAGGTCAGAAAAAAAAAAAGAAAAAACAGTGAAAATCATATTTGCTGACAACTTCAGTTCTGTTCACTGTAGAGATTCATACTCAACCTATATTGTAGCCAATAGAGTCCCATATCTTATATAACTTTGATTTAGAAAAGTTAGGCCATGGTCGAAATTGACAAAATTTCAATTTCCAATTTTTTTTTCCAAAATTTAATGGTCAATAAGTGTAACCATCATGCAAAATTTCAACCTAATCAGATAAATAATTTTTTTCAATCTTTCCATGGCACAACTTTGGAAATACTTCACTTTGGCACATTTTTACATTGTTAGGTGGAAGTATGAAATCTTACAACTCATGTTCTTGTTTTAAATATAAAAAGATAAAAGTAATGGTGATTACTGTAATTTAAAACAAACAGGTATATATTTTCTGCTTATATATAAAAAGCACTGTGTGTGTGTGTGTGAGAGAGATTTTCCTTTTTTTTAAAATTTCACACAAATGTATTTTCTTTATCTTGAAGTGTTCTAAGATGGTTTTGTATTAAAATAAGTCAACCTAATTTCAACCTAATCAGATAAATAATTTTTTTCAATCTTTCCATGGCACAACTTTGGAAATACTTCACTTTGGCACATTTTTACATTGTTAGGTGGAAGTATGAAATCTTACAACTCATGTTCTTGTTTTAAATATAAAAAGATAAAAGTAATGGTGATTACTGTAATTTAAAACAAACAGGTATATATTTTCTGCTTATATATAAAAAGCACTGTGTGTGTGTGTGTGAGAGAGATTTTCCTTTTTTTTAAAATTTCACACAAATGTATTTTCTTTATCTTGAAGTGTTCTAAGATGGTTTTGTATTAAAATAAGTCCAATAAATATTGAAAATCGAAAAAAAATCCCATTAAAGAAAGAGCAGTCTGATTTTGACCAAAGTTAACACTTTTATACAACCAAACACCAAAGTGCATTTGAAAAGTTTTATCACCGCACAAGCAGAAGGACCTAGTGTATAAAATCAACAGTAGGTTCTTTCATAAGATAGGGATGCATTTGAAATGAGTGTTTCTGTTTAGAGTACAATTGAAGTATGATACTTGAATTTTACATTTTAAACTTTAAGTCAATATACAAAAATTTCATAAAATCAATGGTAGGTTCTCTACAGTGCAATGTATTGTGCAATAATGCATTGTGCAAATGTATTGTGCAATGAAATTTAATCAACGCAAAACAAAACATAGAATGCAATGTCACAACAGGTCAAAACAAAATGGGCGAAAGAATGAAGTCAGCAAGTTAACCAATGTCTTTCTTTTTCTTTTCTTATATAAAGTAATATTTAGTCAACCGAAAACAAATGTCTGAAGATTTTAGTTTGGCTATTCATGAGAGTGGACAGATTCGGAATAAAAAAAGGTGGGAATTAATAATCACAGAGAACTTATCTCTTAGAAAAGAAATAATTCGAATGAGATGAAATATCCCTGGAAATAAAATATTCAAGATATCAAGATAGCATACCAACTATTCCAAGTTCTTTGTCCTCCATCTCTCTATCTTAAAAAAGGAAGAACGAATGTGGGGAGAGTAAGGGGATAAAGAAATATGTGACGTGATGGGGGCATGAAGGGGCTCTGTTTGTCTGTCATTTCTGCTACATTTAAAATGTGGGCATCTGAGCTTTTTTGCTTTTTCCTGATCGAATAAAAATCTAATCAAGAAATGGAGTGGGAGTGGGGGTCTTATTATCATGCATTTTAGCTGACTCTTGTACCGGCATCAACACTCAATCGTGCTTGTGCATATCTCTTTAGGTATCCTTATTCTTTCATGTTTTCTCTATACTAAACACATAATTTATAATTCTCTCTTTAAATATTGCTAATTCTGTTTCATATCACCATCGCCAAAAGGACCATATGAAATCACTCTCTAACACACATTGATAGAGGATAGAATTGTCACTTAAAGACTAATAGTTTAAAAAATTAAAAATCGAGTTTTAAAATTAAAAAAAATTTTTTTAATTCAAAGTTTTTTCTAATAAAAAACAAACTTACTCATTGACGATGACTTTTCAACAGACTGATTCAAATCTGGCCTCTTTAAAAGAGCTAAGAGACGATGTTGCTCCTCTTCTAAAAGAGCCCTTTGTTGTAGGAGAAACTGGCGTCGTTCCTGATTACTCATTGAATGAAAGCAATCTGTGTCTGGTGTGCCTGGGACCTTGATTCCTTTACCACCATGGACAGATCTAGTAGGTGACACAGAGTTTGACAAATCCTTGTCAAAGTTTGCAAACGACACTTTACTGACTGTAGCACTACCTGTATCTTGTACGGCAGCCGGAGGAGCCGAATGCAGCGCTGTTCGATGCCGTGTAAAGTCTGTTGGCAAACTCTGTACAGAAGAAGAAAAACTCAATTTTCTAACATAGCTATAATCAGTGTCACTTTGGGCAGTTTCAAATTTTAATGGAGCACAAACATCTGCACTCTCATTTTTCTTTGATTGGAAACAAGCTGGCAAACTCTGGACAGAACCGCTTGGACTTTGAAAACCGCAAGATTGGTTGTTAGCAGTATTCTGAGACACAAAGGAAGCATTGGAGCGCAGCTCAGAACTTCTTCGAGTACTGGACATAATTGGATCCTGAAGTGGTCCAAGAGAGAGACGTGTTTTGGATTTGTTTGCAAAAGTGGCATTCTTAGGAGGGAAAGAAACATTCGGCGACAACATCTTGTCAGTGCTCCAATATCCTCGCTTGTTAGACTCTGGAGTATGCTCCGAATTTGCAAATACAGAATTATGTGGACTTGCAGAGTTATTGGAACAAATGGACAATGATGTGGGAGATCTTTGGTAATGACGTGGAAATTCTGAGATGCCCTCAATGTCTGAATTGCTCCTATCGCAAGGACGTATTTTATCATATGGAATTGGTGCTGAAGGACTGGTCTTGAAAATAGATGTAGCTGGTTTTAAGTTTGGTCTTATGGTTTCTGGTATAAGTGGCCGCAGTTGAGACATTGGTGACCCATCACCAAGCTGACGATCGGAGAAATGAGGTGAAGTTTGTGGAGATAGCCGGCTGACAACTTCGTTAGCTCTTGGAAGAAGGTAATTGGAATTTAACTTTGGATGCTGAGTGCGATACGAGCTGTCTGGTGGAAAACTGGAAGGGGATAGACTGCGACGTTGTCGATGAGTACGCTGATGGTTATCACAAGTTGCAGAAACTAAGCTGTCTGGTCGGGGATAACGAGGAGAGAGACTTCGACGCTGACGAGAACGCGCAGGAGGGTGGAGACTGTTTTGATATAGAGGTGAAGGGGAAAGACTGCGGCAGACAGAGTTTCTTGGTTGTAAATTTTCACCCAAATGAGTGCTGTTACCCAGTGGCTGTGCCCTTGGCAATGATCTTGGAGGTAGTGCTGATGGCAAAGAATGATTTTGACGTTTTGCTCTGTGACTTGTATTTTCCTAAAACACAAAAAAAAATAAATAAATAATCAATTACAAAAGAAGGGATGTTTAAACAATAAAAGAATATTATGGCATATCAAAACTTTGGTACTAATCTAAGACCACATCGGCATCTTCTGGCAGTTTACAGAAAGCAGGCACACACTGCCAGATGATAAATTCAAAATGCCGAAAACAAAACTTTAACATAAGAGAAGTCTTACTATAAGTTTAATTACATGAAAAAAATTTTTTTTTCAGCAAAGCATATGACAAAATAAGTTTTGTTTAAAATGAAAACTACAAACAAAAGCAATTTTTTTTCAAGGCAACAGAAAAGAAAATGATCAAATGTCATATTTTTACTATTAACGAACATATTGTCTGCTGAAAACTGATTGTCGATTGGCTAATCACCTGGTTTTTTCTGGCTGCTTTTCCAGCATCTTACTGTAAATAGCCAGAAGATATTGATGCAAAAATGGGTCAGGTTCTGGATAAGTACCAACACTTTTATGGTAATTTAATTTACTTTATTTATATTTATTATTTTTATGGTAATTTACTTTAATTTATTTAATTTAATTGATTATTGAAACAATACTTATTGGACACAATTTGCTGTTGATTAATAGCTTCGCCCAATGTTGGTATTTAATTGAACATGGTATGCAATAGAACCACTGATGCATATTTAGCAGCAGCAGTTGTATGACATGTATGCAAATAACCAAGCCAGTGCACAACTGACATCACAGCAGAGGAAGAGAAGAAAATCAGAGAGAAAAACGGACACACATAGACAAGTGAGGCAAAACCATGTGTGCAGTGACAGCGAAGGCATCACCTGGTGAGAATACCAACAGGAGATGGACGTGTGGCCAGATGGTGGCAAAAGAAACTTTTAAAGCACATGTTCAACACAGCAAGGTTTTGTCAAGTACATGGCCAACCAACAGATTTTTAAAACAAGATGCAATGCATTATTTTGGAAAGTGCCATAATGGGCAGTCAACGATTCCCCAACTATCAAACAATCATGAGGTAGCTTGTACAGCAACCAACAAGGCTACTCTACTTGCCAGTCGGTTTGCCTCAAACTCCATACTGCACCCGGCACACCACTCCCTCCCCGACTTTCCTTTGTGGACAGACACCACACTAGACGATTTGAAAATCACCCTTTCTACATCGTATCATAAAAAACCTAGACACCTCAAAAGCATGTGGACCTGATCTCATCCTGTGCTATTAAAAAAAATGTTCTGCTGAGGTTGCTCCAGTTCTCTCCAAACTTTACAAGAAATGCCTTAATGAATCTTCCTTTCTCGACTGCTGGAAAACCACTTCTGTGGTACCAGTCTTCGATTACTGGTGAAAGAACTGACCCATTAAATTATCGCCCCATTAGCCTCCGCTTTTCGCCAAAATATTGAGTCCTTAGTAAATCAAGCCCTAGTCCAACACCTAACAGCTGCTAAACTCTCTACCCACAAACAATACGGATTTACGCAAGCTCATTCAACAGCAGATATCTTAACTGTAGTCTCTGAACGTATACACCGTTCACTAGACAAAAAAGGGGAAGGTAGAGCGGTAGGCCTTGATATATCTAAGGCTTTTGACAGGGTATGGCACAATGGTCTTCTAAGGAAAATTAGATCATATGGTATCACTGGAAGAATACATAATGTAATTAAATCCTTAAGTAAGAGAAAAATCCAAGTTGTCCTCGACGGTCGTACATCTAAATCATATGATATAAATGCGGGAGTATCTCAGAGGTCTATCCTTGGACCTTTATTATTCCTGGTATTCATAAATGACCTCCCTGAGAAAACTGTTTCAGAGATGGGTATATTTGTCAATGACACCACTCTCTATAACAGGCATGAGAGGAAAACAAATTAATATCTAAGGACATGGCAGAAACACTAGATGACCTCCAATCTGTAGTGGAATGGGGACAAAAATGGATGGTCACATTCAATGCTGCCAAGACTAAGCTTGTTTCCTTCAATAACTACAAAAAACTTTCTCTACCACCAATAGCAATGGCCAAAAATACATTACCTGAAAGTACTTCTTTTAAACTCCTCGGCCTAACGTTTACAGGGAACATGAACTGGAATAGATACATTGAGAGCATTGCCAAGGCTGATGCAAAGAAGGTGGGCTCTCTCTACCATGCTAGAAAATTACTTACGCCTGAAAGTATCCTGTACCACTATAAGGTCACCATTCGCCCATGTATGGAGTACTGTTGTCACATTTGGGCTGGTGTATCTGCTGCTTGTCTCACTCCTGGACAGGGTTCAAAAGAGTCGCCAACCTAATAGATCCTGAACTGTCATCTAGGCCTCTGTCCCATTGATGAAATGTTGCATCCCTCTGTCTGTTTTACAAATACTTTAATGGTGAATGCTCTGACGAACTACAAGCACTTGTATCTCCTCAACGTGACTACCCCCCCGACAAACCCGACAAGCAACTAAGTTCCACCCCTTTACAGTAGAGATCCCTAGATGTAAGAAAACTTTTTACTCCAATAGTTTCTTCCCTAGAACTGCAAGTCTTTGGAACTCCCTTCCAGGATTCTGCTTTCCCAACTGTACTGATATGCAGAAGTTCAAGTGTAATGTGAACAAACATCTTGCTACTCAACTCCCTTCATAGTGCCACTGCAAATTATGCCCCCAATAGTAACCCCCTACTTCAAAGTGGCACTGTGCCTCGTTCGGGGTGAAAATTGATGCCTTTAATGGTGTGTGTCCTGATTTCTACTAACATGTTTGTATACTTGCTTTTCCACTATGCCATGAATCGATTTTACATATATATATAATTTTACTGTAATGTCCCAATTGTATTTAAATTGCAACAATACTGCTGATGAATGTATCAGAAAAGAGAAAGATAATTGGGAAACACTAACAAGCAAAAAGTTTTTGAAACAAATAAAATAAAAATTTTGTTTAATTAAAGACAGTTTTTCCTTATTTATTTATTTATTTATTTTTATTAAATCGCAGAGGTTGAGAGATGATATCCAGTTTGTATGCAAGGAATGCAAGACAGTGGACACCGATGAGAACTCGGATGTGAAGAAAGTAAACGTAGATTCCATGAACAAAGCTTCTTAGAACTGTGTATACGTGGAACTCTCTTTCGATTGCCTGCTTTCCAGCTGATTACAATATGGTCGTCAGCAAGTCCAACATAAACAAATTCTTGAGTCATTCCCTTTAAGTAATCCAATTTACCAAATTTACAATTCTAACGATTACTATATTATCCCTTTGACTACTGTACACTCTTTAACCCTTATCCTCGAGTGGCCTCTAGGCCTTGATAAGTGGGGATTCCTTTGTTAAAAAAAAAAAAAAAAAAAAAAAATGGGTAAGAGTAGATGAGATGAAGTTGAGGGAAATTCTACTGTTACTAACCAGAAAAGTATTACCACTGCAGACCAACAGAAATGTCCATCAGACATGTATAAAGTGTGATGACGTATGAAAGTGAACTCCTGACCAGGAAGGATTGAGGACATGAGCTGCATAGAGAGAAATGCTATGAAAATGATACAATGGATGTGTAATGAGAGTTTTAAAGTCAAACTCTGATTTGATGATATCTGAGAAAAATTAAATCTGGAAATTAAGGTAACAAAACTTCCGTATGAAATAAATCTTTAACGAGAGCATCTTTAGAAGCACCAAGAACTTCAAGCAGTTCTAAACAAAACACACATGCAGACCTCGAAATTGCACCAGTTTGATGCACAGAATTTTAGTTGAAAAACTAAGATATTTACTATAACGAACCCGTTTTTTTGTTTTTACATTTTTTATGAGCTATTCAGTCCAGTGGTGTGGAGATGTAGAAGCCCACATTAAATATGAAGAACTTATGGTGCTTATACTGATGAAAATTGATTATAGTCAGCTAATATATTCCTAACTTCTGGCGTTGTGCTACAGGAAGCAATGAGAAGGCAAATTAGTTCCTTCACTTTTATTGTTCTCCAGTATTTCTTTTGTGAAGTGATTTATTGAAATAAAATATAAGAAAAAGACATTGAAAAATATAAAATAGAGATTCGCAAAAACATACAGATAAAAATAATTAGTTTTTATTTGCACTTTTAATAACAAAATTAATAAGTTTTTATTTGAAATTTTATAAGAAATGTTTATGAAATCATGAAAATAAGTTTTTTATTTGAATATATATAATAAATATACATTTATGAAAGTATGAAAATAAAATTTAAATTAAAATAAAATTTCAAATATTATGAAAAAAAAAACAAAAAAAAACAAGCCTATCTAAAGCATAATATTCCCAAAATAATTTTATAAGATTTTCAAGGGTTTTCAATAATTCTTAAAAAAAAAAAAAAAAAAAAAAAAAAAAATTCAATAATTCTTAAAATAAGACCGAAAAAACTTTTCAATGATTCTTAAATAAAAAGAGAATGATCAGAAAAATGTAAGAAAAAAAAAAAAAAAGAGAACATGCACAGGAGAGATATAGGCATGAAAAAAAAAAAAAGCAAAGAAACTGATTGGCCTTGTCACTGCTCCCGGTAGCACTATGCTGAAAGTTAGGAAGTAATAACCTAAAATTGTATTCCAAGTAAAGTCTCTGATAAGCTTACATATGCAAAAATAAGTATTCTCACCAAAAATAAGGAAAAATTATTGAAGAAAATTTTAATTAAAAATAAAAATTAGTTTTCGTATTTTGCTGATCCGACATTCATTATTTCTTGGTTCAATAACAGACTGATTTATCTGCCCTTGTTTTACAGAATTTCTGCTCTTGTCAATGGCAGTTCAGCAAAAGGATGAAACTGATTTTTATTTTTAACTAAAATTCTACTCAATAAATTTTTCTAATTTTTAGTGTAGATATCTACTTTTGTCTGATATGTACGCATATCAAAGAGTTTTCTTGTTAATTTATTTGTAAATGCGATTTTCACCTGTGCACCATGTACATGAATATAAAGTAGTAGCATTCTAGTATTTGTGTGTACAATATTTCTACAGCCAATATCACTGGACCGATCATGATCAAACCTGACATTATGATGGTCTCTGACCTAGGGATGGTGCACACCATTTTTCAAGGTGAAGATCAAAGGTTAAGGTCATATTTAGTGCAGCACTTACAACATCCACTAACTGCAAGAGTGCCCACAAAGCAGGTACCCGAGCGTACAGCAAAGTCCCACGTGAAGCGTTGGTACTTTTGCTAGTACTATACAAGCATCAGACTTACTGTAATTAATGACTCATTTTAGCATTTAGTTTTTGATTTTCTATTTACCTTGTTGTGTTTGGATGTATTCGTCATCATGGGCATACTATGGCGTTTCTTTTGTTGTTGCTCAATAAGAATGTGTTGGTAAAGATTTAAGAGATGATGGCAGTCAGTCATTTTGCAAAGAGTTTCTGAAAAAAAAAAAAAACAACCTTTATGATGAACTCCTACATAATATTGCAAGAACATGCTGGAATCTTTATAAAAAAAAAAGAAAAAGAAAAAGAAAGTAAATATTCTACAACAATGTTTCTTAAAGTTTCACAAGAATAAGAAAAGCAAATGCATTTTTTTCTTGTTTAATTTCCATATGTAACGTTTATTTTTGTTTTTTTTTCAATTTTCTTATCAGTTTGTTCAAGCTGGGAATGCCAAACATTCACTCGCTTTCTCATATATTCCAATCAAGAGATCTTTTTAAGATTCTGATTGTTCCTTTAAGTGCAATTATTTGAATCTCTCTTGCACTTGGTTTACCGGGTATATTTGCCAGATAGTTTTTTAAATTTGCTGAACTGCCATTGACAAGAGCAGAGATTCTGTAAAGCAAGAGTCCAACAGAATGATTTATCATGATCTTCCTAAGATTCCAGTTTCTTTTCATGTGTCACAAACACACACACACACACACTGTAATCTCTTCAGCATCAGACAAAGCCAAACTCTTTGCAGCTAATTCTACCCTATGCCATCATGGCCGCCAACTCCCTCTATTTCCTCTTGTATTTGAAAGCATGCTATGCAACATACAAATATCTGTACGTGATGTTGCCAAGCTAATCAAAAATCTTGATTCCAGTAAAGCAACTAGCCCTGACAGCATTCCAATTATAGTGCTGAAAAAGCTTCAACCAGAACTAGCTCCCATACTTACAAAGCTGTTTAAGTGTTGTCTTAAGGAGAAATTCTTCCCAACACCCTGGAAAACCTCATCAGTATGCCTCATATTTAAAAATTCAAGTTATCGGTTATCGCCCTCTCAATACAGACCAATCAGTCTCCTGTGCGTCATAAGTAAGTTGCTGGAATCTCTTAAACTGAGAAGTAGTCAACCATCTCAGCAAAAAATAATCTCTTCAGGGACATGTAATATAGTTTCCGTTTTGCTAGATCTATAGCAAATGTGATGTTATATCTCATAGGATTAGCAAATCTCTTGACAGGCAATTGCTCTTGACATATCAAGGGCCTTTGATAGAGTATAGCATAAAAGTCTATGCCACAAGATCTCCAGCTATGGTATAGCTGGAAATGTCTTAATTATTAAATCATTTCTCTCTGATAGGTTCATAAGAGTAGTGGTTGATGGGCAGAAATCAAAAGCTCTCAGTATTAATGCTGGAGTCCCTCAGGTGTCCATCATGGCTCAACCCTCTTCCTGATCTACATTAATGATTTTCCAAATCACATCCTTACATCATTCATAGACATTTATGCTGATGGCACTACCGCCTATAGCAACACTTCAAAGGCCGTAAATGACCAAGAGCTTTCTGATTCTCTCTCCTCTGATCTTGAGCATGTGGTGCAATGGGGAAAAGGGTGGTTAGTTAATTTTAATGCATCTAAAACCAAGCTTCTATCTTTCCATCATTAATACTTTGACCCATTCTGGCATCAATTGAAATAAAATGTTTTGGTAGGTGAGTATGAGGATCGAACCCGAACCCTTGAGGCAACGTTGGAAATGAAAGTGTGAAAAAATGACGTACGACGTTAACCACTGGGCCACGGAGACATACAATAGAAATACATTTGAATTTATTTATTTAACTATTAACAACAATAAAAGTTAACTCTGCTGCTTCTATTTGACCTAATTATTGAGGTCAAATAGAAGTCACGCAGTTAACTTGGGTTTGTTTACCCAATTTTGATTGATTAGCAATTGTCTGATATGAGAGGAGTTTGTCCCCACATTGATCAAAGCTGATTGCTTCTGGAAGTTTCCTGGCACGATCCCGAGAACATTGTTTTAGTTTGAATTAGTTTCGCTTTTTATACGAAAAAGCCCAATCAACACGCGAGAAGCCAAAATAGCAATAATTTTGTAAAAGTGGATGTAAATAAATCTATACGCTACGCACTTTCCCAAATCCTAGATATTATTATCTAGAGCCTATATAAACAGTTGTAAGCAATAGTAATGACCCCGGGAGCGTGTGCGAAAGAAGCCTTTGCGAGACATACACGAAATGGTCACACACATTTTGCCTTTTATATATACAGAAGACTAGCGAGACATACAGAAAAAGCGAACACAGATACATACATACATACATACATTTTCGCTTTTATATATATAGATAATTAGGCTCAAAGAAAAAACAAAATGTTTAACTTACGCTTGTGCTCATCGGACAACAATTGAACTTGGTCAGTCAACTCACTGACTCTTTTCTTGTAGTCTTCTCGTTCTTGGCTTAATTTTGAGATGGCATCTTCACGTTGTTCACCAGCTCTAGAATGAAGAAAAAAAAAAAAAAAGAATAATATTGAAGAATTGTTTCAGGAGATATATATATATATATATATATATATCATTCAAATACTACAGTGTTTGAATATACTGTTAAGTGGCAGTTTTAGTCATTTAACGCTCCACCGCTTTCATTTTTCGACCAAATTTCAAACAATACTTACAGTTTATAGATCACCTCAGCTATATTGTGAAAAAAGTTTTTTTTTCAATTTTCATTCAGTAAAACAAAAGTTATGAATTTACTGATATTCAAAATCATAAAAAAAATGTTAGGTTAGCGACGCTTTTTATGACTGGTTACCATAGCAACCACATCACTTCAGTGACTATTGTTGCTACCAATTCACCGCTCTAGCGAAAAGAGAAGTAACAAGTGAAGCAGACAGAATGAAAGCATGAAAGGGAGATAATTAGAGGGATTTTATTGACTGCAGGCAAGTGCCATACATCGTTATTACATATATGCATGTTATGTATAGGGGGAGGGCAAAAAATAAGACAAATTAAAATAAGTGAATTTACTGGAAGCCTGGAAAAATCATGGATTACAATGGAAAAATGTGAGCATGAAAAGTAATATGGTTAAGCTTAAACATGGAAAAGTAAAGGACTAGTTAAAACTGGAAAAGAAAAGGACAAGGAAACTTATATGCAGCAACCCCCACTCCCAAATTACAAAAATATAGTCATGTAAAGTTAAAGCAATAAATAAGAAGTAATCAGAAACCTCTGCTATTCCATAAGGGTATCTCTTCTGCCAGTTTAACTTTGCAGATGATGATATATTAAAAAGTACACATGCCATAAGAATTGGAGAAGATGTTCATTTCTAAATACCATTAACACTTTGTTAGAGATTTCACTGTTTCTTCATAAAAGCAAAATTTGAAAAATCAAATATTGAATTTCAAGTAAAACCAATGGTATCTTTAACTGTCATGTCATAGTAATGAACATATCCAAAAATTACAAAAAACAATAAGACAAAAAATGAATTATTCATGCAAACAGTTTCGTAATTGAGTTTTACTAAATTGGCCTAAGATTTTCAAAGTTTTCAGAAAATAATTATCTCCTTCGTTATGATTCAAACTCTCCTGTTTATTTATTTATTTTAGCAAAACTCAATTTTTGCCATCTTCGAAAAATTGTTTTCATTAGTAATTAATTTTCTACCTATCGTTTTTCAAAATTTTTGGATATATTCATTATTGCGACATAAAAATTAAGAGAGCAAGTAAAGAATAGAGACCCCGTAGCAGAAGATGACAACCGACTCACATTTCAAGTGGCACCGGTGGTTCAGGCTTGACATTGCCGTTGGTTGTTTGTAAACATGTCAGATAACAGATATAGTCGAATGTTCATGAGCAAAATTTTTTAAAATATATTTACAAAACTTTTTAAAGTTTAAAAGAAAAAAATATATATCTACAAAAACATTTTTTTTAATATTAAGTATTTACAAAACTCTAAAGGATTAAAAAAAAAAAAACTTTTCTATTTACACAAAGCTTTTTAATGTAAGTAACAAAACAAACGTATTCAAACAAAATATATTTAAATAAATGGGCGTTTCTGAGTGAGTTTTTTTTTAAATATATTCACACAACTTTTACAAACGACCAATGCCAATATCAAGGTCGAACCAGCGGTGTCACTTGAAATGCGTGTTGGTCGATCATCGTCGTCGTCTTCTGCTATAGGGTCTCTATTCTTTACTTTGTCCCAATTAAGTAGATACTATTGGTTTTACTAGAAATTCAATATTTCGATTTTTTTAATTTGCTCTTATAACGAAGAAGCATCAAGATTTCTCAAGACTGTATTTTTTCAGAGAGAGATAAAAACTTGTAGTAGAAGGCTAACATTTTAATAACACATAGAATAAAGATCAAAAGAAATAAGTAAATCAGCAGAGTAAAATGCAAAAAAATAAATATTTGTACTATTTATTCAGACCAACACGTGTCTTTATGTTTTTGAATTTTTTCAGATGAGAATTGATAATTTGGATTGCTATTTAAAAGGTTCCATTGGAAATTCTGTGCAGATTCTCTGAGTTTGACAAGATACACCTCAAAAAGGTCAGAAATTACATCAGCTGAAACATTGTGCAATAACACTCCAGATGAAAGCAGTAAATAAAAAAAAAAAAAAGTCTTTATACGTAATCATGAAACAATATTTTAAAATCAGATTGCTTAAATAGATTGAATAAAATATAATTTTTTCCCCCATGAGTCATCTCATCAGATTATCTTGAATTCCTGTATTCATTTCAATCAATATAAATAAAACAGTAAATGCATGTGTCTTCTCATACTACTAGTCATGTAGCACGGAAATCAACAGGAGATAGTAATCATACACCAAGGATGGTCTATAATGAGTAAAATCTTTGTTTGGATGGATGAATAATGCATAAGGAAATTTTGTGCATGCAGAAATTCATTTAAAGCTTAAAGTGGTTTAATTTTAAATCTTTCTAGTCCATCTGTTGATAGCTCAAATAGTAGGTAACACATCTGGAATGATAAATGTTTTGGTTCAGATTCTAGATGATGGCACAGAAGTCATTTTTTTTTTAAAATATAATATTCAATAGAGAATTGGCTCTCTAATAATATGAAATCTGCATCAATTAAAATATATTAAGGCATATTTTACAAGTTAGAACAGGAACAAAATCTTTATGATTTATACCAATCATACGTATCAAATTCACATAAAATATGCACATAGATTAAGAAAAAAATGCCTCACACTCATTGAGCTCAGGTTAAATTGTTTAAAAATCATGAAAAAGTGAATTTGCAAAGATAGTTGATTTCTTTAAACAAAGACAAAATCTAAAATTAGTCTTTCAATTCACTATGTATCCCTCCTCTCTTTCTCACTTCCACTTTGGGTTAAATGTTAGTAATACTTGTGGTGATATTTCCTATTCTCTAAAATAGATAATTTCAAGTTTCTGTTTAATTTTATTATCTTTTAAGGGGGCAAAAGAGAGATAGAGACTATAAAGATAAGAGCAAATGAGAGTGTGTAAAGAAGAGAGGGTGAGAGTAAGAGATATACTTAGTAAGAAATGGGTGATTTGGTGAGTAGATCATAAAGTTTTTTTTCAAAGATAATCAGTCCCAAAATCAAGGAATATATTAAGTATTTTGTAGGATTAAAATATAGAAAAATAGCTTTCGGAATCCAAAGAGTGATTAGCGCAGCTTTAATATAAATAATAACAGATAATACTGTAATATTGAAATAAATGTTATTGGTTTAATAACCACTCAAAAATGACCAACAGACAAAGCATAATCATTAGCATATTTATTCATCAACTTAAAGATTAAATGGTAGAGTAGAAGCCGCTGGATATATGATACTTTAAAGTCTGTGTTAGAAGACACATTTTTATTTACCTCTGAAACTCACGGCTAACCCTCTCTACCCCGAAGGCCAATAACTCTCCATTCTCTAGGTTAAGTGAAATAACTTCTTTTTTTCTTTTAGGTATCCCTAACAAATACTAAGATTTTTTTGTCATTAACTGGAAACTGTATCTAATGTGATTAAAAAACAAAAACAAAAAAATCTCAACAAGAATGGTATTCTTAATATGCAAGATGTGTCCATCTAATCTGAAAGTTTCATGATGAAAAATGCTATTTCAAACTTAAGTGTAATAGAACGACCAATTAACAAAGTCTAAATGTGAGAAGAAATAGTTTTTTTTTTATTATTATTTTAAAAACAAACAAATAAGCCAACTTACTTTGCTAATTCCTGGATGAGATTTGCAATTCTTAACTTGTCCTCATGGCATAAATCTTTGAGAAATACCTTCTTGGTCTCTAAGGAATCAAAACTGACTGATCTTTGAGATCCACTTTGGCTTCCCGTGCAGTTTTCATTCTGAGACAAACAACAAGTATATAAAATTAAAACATTTTTTAATATAAAAAGCTGGACTTAAAAGCAAAATAAAATATACAGTGTATCACAAAAGTGAGTACACCCCTCACATTTCTCCAAATATTTAAGTATATCTCTTCATGGGACAACACTGAAAAAATGATTTTTTGACACAATGAAAAGTAGTCCATCTGCAGCATATATAACAGAGTTAATTTATTTTCCCCTCAAAATAACACAAAATATAGCCATTAAATAGCTAAATCCTTGGCAAAAAAAGTGAGTACACCCTTTACGAAAAGTTGTCAATATTAAAATACAACATGTCAACTCTCAATATTTTGTGTGGCCACCATCATTATCCAAAACTACCTTTACTCTCCTGGGCATTGAGTTTACCAGAGCTTCACATGTAGCCACTGGAATGCTCTTTCACTCTTCAATTACGACGTTGCGGAGCTTGTGGATATTTGGGACAGCGCACCTCCACCTTCTGCTTGAGGATGTTCCAAAGATGTTCTATTGGGTTCAAGTTTGGAGACATGTTTGGCCAGTCCATCACCTTTACTCTCAGCCTCTTCAGTAAAGCAGTGGTTGTCTTGGATGTGTGTTTTGAGTTATTGTCATGCGGGAACATTGCTCTGCGACTCAGTTTCTGGAGGGAGGGGATCATGCTCTGCTGCAGTATTTGACAGTACATGTTGGAGTTCATGTTTCCCTCAATAAAAGGTAACTTTCCAATATCTGCAGCACTCATGCAGACCCAAACCATGGCATTCCCACCATCATGCTTGACTGTAGGCATGACACACTTATCTTTGTACTCCTCAACTGGTCACCGCCACATGCTTAAAGCCATCAAAACCAAACAAATTAAATTTCGTCCCATCAGACCATAAGACATGGTTCCAGTAATCTATGCACTTTGTTGACATGTCTTCAGCAAACTGTTTGCAGGCTTTCTTGTGTATTGCCTTTAGAAGAGGCTTCCTCCTGGGGTGATAGCAATGAACACCAATTTAGTGTGCAGCGTATGGTCTGAACACTAACAGGCTGAGCTGCAACCTCTTTAATCTCTGCAGCAATGTTAACAGCACTCCTATGCCAATCTTGTAAAGAAAGCATTTGGATGTGATGCTCAGCATGTGTGCTCTGCTTCTTTGGATGACCTACCCTGTGTCATGCCTACAGTCAAGCATGGTGGTGGGAATGTCATGGTCTGGGGCTGCATGTGTGCTGCAGGTATTGGAGAGTTAACTTTCATTGATGGAAACGAACTCCAACATGTACTGTCAAATACTGCAGCAGAGCATGACCCCCTCCCTCCAGAAACTGAGTCACAGAGCAGTGTTCCAGCATGACAATGACGCAAAACACACATCCAAGACAACCACTGCTTTACTGAAGAGGCTGAGGGTAAAGGTGATGGACTGGCCAAGCATGACTCCAAACTTGAACCCAATAGAACATCTTTGGAACATTCTCAAGCAGAAAGTGGACTCTGCTCTTTTAAAATGCTGGATGATCTTAGCCACTGTGCTGCAGCTCAGTTTTAAGGTATAAGCAATCTTCTTGCAGCCTTGGCCATCTTTATGTAGTGCAACAATACATTTAAGATCCTCAGAGTTCTTTGCCATGTGGTAATGTTGGAACTTTCAGTGACTGGTAAGAGAGTGAGAGCTGCACTACAGATTTGAATACACCTGCTCCTATGAACACATGGTAGAGTTACACTAATGAGTCATATGATATTTTGGAGGGGGGGGGGAAAAAAAAAGAAAAAAAAGCAATACTCAATTTAGACATTTAGGAGTGTATTTTTTTTTTTTTTAGAATTGTACTCACTTTTTAGGGGTGTACTTATTTTGTTGCCAGGGATTTAGCTTTTAATAGCTATATTTTGAGTTATTTTGAGGAGAAAATAAATTAACTATTATATATGCTGCAGACAGACTATTTTTCATTGTGTCAAAAAAATCATTTTTTCAGTGTTGTCTCATGAAGACATACTTAAATATTTGAAGAAATATAAGGGATGTACTCATTTTTGTGATACACTATATCTATAACATTATGGAAGGAAAAAAAAAATTATTAAAAAAAATAAAAAATAAGGCTAGTCTGAATCAAGTATTGATATGTCAGACAGATTGATATTTGAGCCCGACTTTGAAAATCTGACATAATATAATTGTTAGATTTTAGTGTAAAAAGAAAAAAAAAATGAAAGCACAAAGATTGCTAGGTTTTGTTGTAACAATTAATTTATGTATCTGAAGAAAGTCTTGTAAAATTTCTTTTTTTTATTGTTTTGTTGCATGGAGAATCAAATTCAGACAATTAGCAAAAACCATCTGGCTACAACCAGTATAAATAATTTCCCTTTCTATACCTAAAATTATACTTAACTTCCATGAAAAAAAATTTCTTTCTAAGAACTAACTGTCTGTGGAACACAATTTGTCTGTGTTAAAGCTTTTGAATAAAAATTCTTCGGAGATACTAGACTTAAATTTGATGACTACATAGCTACTGGAAAGGTTTTTTTGTTTTATGGCATATCAACTTTTTGGGGTCATTTAAATGCCAAATCCAGTAATTTTGGAAAAGGTTTTATGCTTAAAGTATTTTATATATTATTGATCCCCTGACAAAAGGAGGGTGGACCTGTAAATTCATCCTTGTTCATTTGTCTGTTCGTCTGTCCACACTTTTCTCAATAATTACGCCTTGGAATTTTTTGAAATTTTGCACAAACATTATACATGATAGGAGTAAAAAAAAAAGTAACAGAACAGATTTTCTGGGAAAACTCTGGTTGCCTTCCTAGGGGTGCCTTTTGGGTTAAAATAGCTAATATCGACATTTGTGCTCATTAAAAAAAAAAAAAAAAAAAAAAAAAAAATCGATGCCTTGGATTTTTATAACACTTTCTAAAAAGTTGTAACTAACTGATTTCTATATAATTTTGTTTGTCTATACTTCACAATAACTCTTGGGTATGCTCCAGGGGCTCTTTTAGAACTAAAAAGCACTCCATTTTGGGGACTATTTTACCATATTTGTCAAAATTTTTCCGTGTATATTTATTTAGCAATTTTGCTTGGTGCTGAACTCAAATTTAAATTGGAGACTTTTGGGGTTAAATGGAGGGGGGGCAAGTGATGGATTTAGTCATTTCTTTTTTTGCATGGTGTAGAACTCAAATTTACATATGTTAAGGCCTAAAACTGCACTGTCTGGAGAGCTTTATGATTATTGTTCATTTCCAGTTGCACCTTCTCATGTTCAGAAGGTTTTTCTCAATAATAATAATGTTATTTAGAAAAGCCTTTCTTAACATAGGGAAGGGATATCCTTTACCTATTCTGTATTTTTACCTAACAATTTAACAAATAAAAGATACTGTTAAAAAAAAAAAAATAAATAAATAAAAATAATTAAAAGTGAAGGAGCAATTAAAATGAAGTGGTAACAGTAATTGTAAAAATAACCAAGAGTCTTTTTAGATTGAAATATATGTGGACTTAAATTGACTACATTTAAGACATAGTTTTCAGGAGACAGTCAGTCAGAGAAGGAGACAGGAACTTAGATGAACACATTGTCAGTTTTACAAGAGATGCCACAGAGACTATCATCCCGCAAGAGCTTTGCCTCTGTCACAGGCCTCGAACGAACAACATCGATGTCCTTCAACTTGGGTTGGTGGAATGAATTCGTCAAACAGCAAGGCCCTTCCAGCATCAAAAAGGACCTCTCAGCAGTCTCTGAACTTCCATGGAAAGAGTGAGTAACACTCAATTGGGCCTGAACGAAAGTTGTCAAAACATGAAATAACCTGCACAAGCGAGACCATGTACAGGACAATCTGTGTCCTTGAGGTGCCGACAAGCAGAATATTGCACATCCTCACAGACTGTGCCCTAAGCAAGAAATACTCTGATGTGGACCTGAAGGATAGCTGAGACGCCACCCAACAATGGATCTTGAGATAGAGTGAAATGCTATGATGACAAGATGGAAACAGATCATGGACAGATCAGGGGGGGGGGGGGCTCTCAGACACTAAACATTTTTATTTTTTTCAACTCAAAGAGAATAAAGCAATCATTGGCAGAATGAGTAAATAAGTTGTAAAAATAATGAAGCTTTTTTTTTTAATTTGAAAAAAAATTTTTTTTTTAAAAGTAGGATAAAACTTACAGATTCGTTTGATGAATGTGATATGTCTTTTACAACGTGCTCTGATGAAATAGTTGAAGACTTGGGTTGCACTTTGTAAGGCTGCCACTTAAGCTTTTTGGATTTTTTACTGTTACAAGGATTGTTAACACCTAACAATATAAGAAGGTGGAAAAATATTAAAAGAAAATAATTAGCAAAGAAAAATGAATTCATGCAATAATTTAAATCAAAATTTAAAATGGAAAAAAAAAAAAATTAGAAATTAGCAGGTTAAAAAAAATTTACCGGTAATTCTGAACTGGACCTTTCCCAAAAATTAACTTATGATAATAAAAGACACCTAAAAGAAGGATGGAGAGAACTATGGCCAGAATCTTGTGAGCAGGACAAAATATTCTCTTAAATCATTATCATATCCACGTTATTGTTTTGATTTCCTTTGGTCAGAGTCTAACATTTTCTGGCAGCTTGCAATCCAAGCTTATCACTCTTGAAGATGGATTCCATTAAAATTCCATTGTGGAAAATTTGAATGCAAACCAACAAGATATTTGTTGCTGGTTTATATCATAGTTTTCTTGGTTTGTACCACTTCCCTCTGGTCTTTCAAATTGAGGTTTCTACATTATATATATATATATATATATATATATACACACACACACACAGGAATCACTCTCAACATGACTGAACCAGTTTAGTGAACTGATTGTCAGGAACTTCAAGCTTTGGTATATTCAATCTTGCTAACATATTAGATGTCAATCCTGATTTGACCAAAAAGACAAAGTAGGGAACACGGACCCCAATTAACTTCAACGCAAAGACAGAAACAAAAGAACCGATTTCAATTGACACTGGTTTGACCTTGACCTTAGCACACACCTCTGTAAACAATAAGAGTGCATTTTTTTATATATTTACACAACTCTAATTTTTTCTTTTTTTTAATTACATTTTCACTCCAAACAAGACACATTGCCACTTTCGTGTAGGGGGCTACTATCAGGGGCAGCAACTACTGGGGCACTATGTTGGGATTTGGGCGGCAAGATGTTGGTTCACGTTACACTTGAACTTCTGCATGTCAGTACAGTTGGGGAAGCAGGGACCTGGAATGGAATTCCAAAGTCTAGCGGTTCTGGGGAAGAAACTACTGGAGTAGAAAGATCTTTTACATCTAGGGATCTCTACTGCATGGGGGTGGGATTTAGCTGCCTGTCGGGTTTGTCGAGGGTGTCTACGTCGTGGGGGCACAAGTGTCTGCAGTTCGTCAAAGCATTCACCAGTAAAATACTTGTAGAACAGGCAGAGGGATGCAACGTTTCGTCGATGGGACAGAGGCTGAAGCTTAGATGCTAGTTCAGGGCCTATCAGATTGGCGACTCTCTTTTGAACCTTGTCTAGGAGCAAGAGAATAGCAGCAGATGCACCATCCCAAATGTGACAGCAATACTCCATACATGGGCGAATGGTGGCCTTATAGAGGTACAGGATACTTTCAGGTGTCAGTAGTTTTCTAGCACGGTAGAGAGATCCTACCTTCTTCGCAGCAGCCCTGGCAATGTTTTCAATATAATTGTTCCAACTCATGTTTCCTGTGAACGTTAGGCCAAGCAGTTTGAAAGATGTACTCTCAGATAGGGAGTCACTGGCCATTGCTATTGGTGGCAGAGAAAGTTTCTTGTAATTATTGAAGGAAACAAGTTTAGTCTTGGCAGCATTGAATGTGACCATCCATTTTTGTCCCCATTCCACTACAGATTGGAGGTCATCCTCTAGTGTTTTTGCCATTTCTTTAGTTATAGCTTGGATTGATGTTTCTATTAAAAAAAGTAAAAACGAGTTGTATTATTTATTTGCGACAAAGACTGATTTTTATGTAGAGTGCATTTATATACTTAAAAAAAAAAAAAAAAAAAAAAAAAAAAAAACAACACCTTTACTCTTCAAAAATACACTCTACATAAAAAAATATCAATCTTGGTTGCGAAAATTTGTGAAGCCTTCACAAACATCTGAACAAGTCAGTTATTTTATATTTGTTTCTGACATTAAAAAGTTGGGTTTAAATAGTTTTAAAAATTATGTATTTTTTCAAAACTTACTTGTTGCTTATATTTCTCATTTTATTATGCACAAATATTGATGCAGTCTAGGAAGATTTCTCCTTCACTGACTGCCGACAGAAGAGATCAGCGTTCTTGTTTCTTAATTATAACATTATTTATGAAGGCTGACAGCAATGCAGGAAAAAAAATGGAATTGTGAAAGAAATTATAAACAAAAACAATCTAAGACAGTATTTGTATTACGAATCTCTACAACAATATCCAGGATGGTGTAACATTTTTTGATAATTTGGGAAATGCAAGAGTAGAGTTGTCAAGCAGAGTAAAAAAATTAAAGGTGGTTTCCTCTCTGAAAATACAAGGCTTGCAGACAAATAGCAGGAATGCAGCAAGGGAGTAAATAAATTACTATAAATATATGTCTTAATCTTATTCATATTGGTTAAATTATTCCTATTTAATATTTTTCTATTTAAACGTTATTTCAAACTTAAGTGTGACAAACTGAGCGAGAGCTTCAAGATGCATTAAAAATAAAAAGGAAAGTGGGATATATCTTTTAATTTGATACATACCAGGGATATAAGCATCAGCATTAGGTTGAGAATTCTTGGATCCTGTAAAAAAATAAAAAAATAATAAACTGAAAAGTATTTTGAATGCTGAAATAAAATGCATCCATTACTAATAGAAATTTAGTATCTGACTGAAGCAGATATAGTATTGTTTCTATTAATAGACTATTATTGTACAATCTTTCAATGCTCAATTCAAGGGGAGTGGGAAAATATAGTATCTGTTCTGTTGCCATGAGACCATCCTCTTAAGCTTTACCTTGTCTTTTGTGGGGGAGGAACAGTGTATTAGGTTGGTGCAAAAATAATGTCGTTTTTTGATGTTCAACTTCAAAAGATCATAACTCCTTTCAAAATAAACTTTATTAATCGAAATGAGAACCATTAGAATTGGCACATTTCTGCCAACAAGAAACAAGTTTATTTATCTCATTAGCATAGAGATCCGGAGTTCTGGAAGCGATGAAGTCATTGAAGGCTGATTCAGTATGATCCCGGCTTTTTCGCACAGGAAGTTGTCGAGATGCTTGAAAAAATGATAATCGGTGGACGAGAGGTCCAGTGAATATGGTGGATTAGGCAGTTTCATAACCCAATTTATCCAGCTTCTGTAGGGTCAGTTGAGCAATATGCGAGTGAGCGTTGTCATGGAGGAGAATTGGTCTTTTTATACTGACCAATCTCAGACACATACATTGGAGTTTCTGGTGCATTTCATCAATTTGTCAGCAGTACTTCTCCATCGTAATTGTTTCACCCGGATTCAAGAAGCTGTGATGGATGAGACCAGCTGCAGACCACCAAACAGTCACTATAACCTTTATTTGGTGCAATTTCAGCTTTGGGAAGTGTTGTGGAGCTTCTCCGGCATTCAACCACTGTGCTGAACATCGCCGGTTGTCAGAGAATCCACTTTTCATCACCCATCACAATCCACTCGAGAAATGGGTCATTTTTGTTGCACAGAAAGACACCTCAAAACGACAATTTTTTTGATTATCGTTCAATTCATGCGGCACCCATTTACCTAACTTTTTGACTTCCCTATTTGCTTTAAATGGCGAACGACTTAAGTGGTCGACCGCAAGTTCAACAGCAACTTCTCGTGTGGTTTTACAAGGCTTCAATCAAGACTTTCAAATGTTTGTTATTAACCGCAGTTGGCCGGTCACGACTGTCTTCCCCTCCGAGGCTCTCGTCACCATTGCAAAATTTCTTGAACCACTATTGTGCCACATGTTCGTTAGTGGTTCCTGGACCAAATGCATCATTGCGGTCTTGACAACTTTTCAGCCTAGTTTGAACTGGAACAAGAAAATAGTGTGGATTTGGATTTTATCCGTGCTGTTGAAAAGCCTGCAAAAAAAATGAAGAGATTGAGAATGGTACCGAATAACACAATTCGATAGAGCAAAAAATCACGCTTCAAAGGATATATAACATGGCTATATATATCAATGAATCAATTCAGAAATCATATGAAAGTAACATATGTGAGAAAACGATATTGTTTTTGCACCAACCTAATAGTATATATATTTGTTCATCATGAAACCATTATCCCTCCCTATATATATATATATATATATATATATATATATATAAATAAATAAGAATATAGGTTTGATAAATTATGTTGAGAAACACTTTAACAAGAGTTTAAAACGTTTATTACTCGGAAAGGAAACAAATATAGAGGTTATAGTCCTTATTCCGCAGAGTTTCAAAGAATGTAAGGATTCTTCTGTTCAGACGAAAGAAAACTAGTCAGCAAAACATATAGGGCTAAAAGGCTTGTTGGTTTTATCATTTCAGAAACTGTATTCCATGATTGTGTTTGTAAAATGTAAAATACTGTTTATAAAAAAAGTTTGTGTAAATTATTTGTGTAAAGTGATGTTTGTACAGAAAGGGGGAGGGGAGAAATAAAATATTTATAACATTTTTAAGTTTACTGTATCATAAACTCAATTGTATTACTGCCTCATATATATATATATATATATATATATATATATATATATACACTAGCAAAACTATGCTAGTGTTAATAGATATCGATAGACAAAATATCTCAAAGAAGTAACCGATATTCTTAAGATGCATTCATTTAAGCTGCGTAGCTAAATAAATAAATGGTAAAGTGAAAACACTATTTCAAGTTTATACAATTTTACACAATAGATGCACCATCTTTATAGTAAAGCTTATGTACATACGATATCAGTCACAAGGTTAATCAATATGCATAGTTGTTTGGAAAAAGTTAATTTTATTAACTGTTGTTTTCAATAAATTCATTGATCATTTTGATTTTAATATAACAATTAGTTCAATTTAAAAAAAATTTTTTTATTACATTTTCACCCCAAACAAGGCACATTCCCACTTTGATTTAGGGGGCTACTATCAGGGACATAAGCTACAGGGGTACTATGTGGGGAGTTGAGCAGCAAGATATTGGTTCACGTTACACTTGAACGTCTGCATGTCAGTACAGTTGGGGAAGCAGGAACCCCGAAGGGAATTCCAAAGTCTAGCAGTTCTGGGGAAGAAACTACTGGAGTAGAAGGCTCTCTTACATCTAGGGATCTCAACTGTGAAGGGGTGGGATTTTGCTGCGTGTCGGGTTTATGTTGAGGGGGTACAAGTGCTTTCAGTTCTTCAGAGAATTCACCGTTAAAATACTTGTAGAACAGGCAGAGGAATGCTACATTTCATCGATGGAACATTCAAGTCAATGAATCAAATACAAGGTGAAAAAAAAAGAAAAAAAAAGCCACTCATGAAATTGTTAATAAAATTCATAATCTTTTCTGGGTTATAATCATTTAATATACTTCCTAACTTCCGGTGTATCTGCTACCAGAAGCGGTGACAAGGCAAATCAGTTCCTCCACTTTTATTGCTCTTCAGTATTTCTATTGTGAAGCGATTTGTTGAAATATTAGCAGGCTGCCCGGTGTTGGTTGGTCATAAAATATGCATGAATATTATATTTTAATTAATGCAAGTACTTGAGCTGAGATCAGAATAAAAACATAGACAGTGAATCAAGTACAATAATATTTAGACCAGCTTGACACGATCTTTACAAAATGTTTTCAAACCTTATTCTTAACATAAAGAAGCTGTCATGTTTCACAGCCATGCATGCGCATTAGTGAAACAGTTGACAAAGATAAAAATCTAAGTACGACCAAGTACCAATTTTGACCCCTTAGCAGCCCCTTTTTTAGGATGAAAACCGATTAAAAAGTTTTCCATGTGTCTGATTATCCTATATACCAAATAGCAAGTCTGTAGATCCAAAATTCATTGAGTATATAGGTTAAGAAGTGTTTTCACACACATTCTCACTTTTATAGATAAGAAAAGGACATTATTGAAAACTATACAATAAAAATTAACCTAACACAATTAGTTTTATATGCACTTTTAATAAATTAAAAAATAAGTTTTTATTTTATTTGAAATTTTATGTTTATGAAATTATACAATACATAATATTCAAAATAGTTTAAGAGATTTTAAGCATTTTCAATAATTCTTAAAAAAATAAATAAAATAATTTTAGTAATTCTTAATTAAAATAAGAAAAGAGTACATGATGAGGAGAGATATAGGTGGGAGAGGAAAAAGCGAAGGAATTGATTTGCCTTATCACAGTTTCTGATAGCAGATACACCGGTAGTACGTTAGTTGACTATTACCCCTTTCTGTAATGCTTATTTTTCCCCCCTGTCAGTTGCCCCTGTATAAGCCAAAAGACTTATTTAAATTCTGGTCAATAGAATTTATTGACCAGAGTCGATGGTAATCACTTGTGTGCTGACCGGCTGCAAAGGAAATTTCAAAGAAACCAACTCTGTTAATGAATGACAACAGCTTTATGAAGGCAGGTGACAAAGATGTTCACTAGAGTTGAAGTTAATAATCTACAAACTATTGATCTATTGCTTTCATCCACAAGTTGTAAGATGGATCAGAGCTTTCTTTGATGACTGTACCCTTTCAGTGCAAGTCAATGGTCCTCTATCTGGTATTTACAATGTGGTTAGTGACATTTTCCATCTGAGATCCAAATCAAAGTGGCACTCACCCTAGGCGGGTTAAACCGGCTTCCTCCAAAGGAAGAAGTTTCATGGGAATATCAAATTCACAGTCTCCAGTCGCTTGTACATTTCCCCCTCTGTCAGATGTCCCAACAATTCAAGGCAGCACTATCACATTGTGGCCCTTGATCTTTGGATGATCACCTCATATGCAGCATTCTTTTTTCGTAACATAACAGACATGGCTCTAGTTTTCTGCCAATCTTTTCCCAATATTTAATGAATTAAAATTCAATATACAAATATTCATAAAGATTTAATTAAATATCAATTTTTTTATTACCATGTAATTTTAAACTACAAAACGAATAATCTTAACTTTTGAAGAGCGGTCCTGGATATGACCTTAAACTATATCCGATGGTGAGGCCCCAGCTTGCGGACTTTGGGGAGTGTGGAGCCACCCTTTAATTGCCATTGCTCCCAGGTCCACTCTGACCCGGAGTGGTAGTACCTGTTAGGGTCCCAACTATGGGTTAAATAGAAACCGACTTGCAAAAAACAAATATATTCTATTAAAAAAGTTTTCTTCAAAATCACCGGATTCGGCATTAAATAACCAGGAAAGGGTTGATATGCTGTAAAACAAAAACAACCAACAACTTTTGAAGAGAATTTATTATGCTGAAAACATGAATCATTTCAAAATCAACCTATTTAATACAATAAATATTCTCATACATGACTCTTAAACCTTTTGATAAAAAGATTTTTTTCAACCTCTCTCCGATTTGATTGATGACATTATTTTGTGATGTCATCCACTGCACATGTTATACCATCTGTTTTAATAGCTCATCCTTTATGATGTCATTGATTGGGAATTAGCAAATAAGATAACATCCAAATTTTTTAGCAATAATTTAACACATTTGTCTTAATTCTAAAGTACATGTTAAAAGGATTTCTTCTTATTAAATGCATAAGACAAGCAACAAAATCAAAATTAAATGCACCAGAATGCATTTAGATTTCTTTGTAACCAAGTTAGTCATTTTAATAATTTGTTATGACTCGCAAAAAAAAAAAATAAATAAATTGCTTAGTGACTTTGAAAATTGAAAGGAATTTGGAAGTATTTAAACTATCAAATAGAAAGCCACCTTGCTTTAAATCTTTAGTTTGGAAAATTAGTTACACTCAGGAATCTTAAAAATTGAGATTAACATAACCATTCATCATCAGTAAAAAAAAAAATAAAAATATAAATAAAATAAAATAAATAAATAAATAACATAAAAAATAAATAAATAAATAAAATCACTCCTGGTTTCTTTCTACCTTGTTTTATCTTTGATTAGGCATGGTCAAGTGGAACCTAGTTATCTATCCAGATCGTCTTTTTTCAGAGTTATTGGCCTTCCTCAATGTCTTTTCCATTGCATTAAGGTCCATTCTGTCACTATATATATCTGTCTTGTCTGTATATCTTGAAAGTTAACCTGCCCATGTATGCTTTGCCATTTGTATGATATCATTTTACTCCAATTTTCTTTTGAATAAAAGTGTTTCTTTTTTTTTTTTCTTTTTATCATGTCAACTGATGCCAAGCATAACGCATCCCATTTTGCAATATGCCGCTCTGAGCTTTTCCATTGCTGCATTATTAAGTGGCCATGTTTCACTATCATGTTATAATAGGCATGATATATACATTGAACACTTTCTGCTTAATGCTCATAGTGAACTTTTTACTGTTCGTGATGTTTATTTTATAAATGGCTGTCTATCCAAATGCAATTCACCATTTGATTTAAAGCACGATATCAGTATCACTTCTCACCATCTTTCCTGAGTAGATGTAGTTGTCAACTTGCTTGATATTTTCACCTTTCATTGTGACTGGGGGGTTTGTGGCATATTTGTACAACATGACCTTAGTTTTTTTCAGTGTGCATTTTAAAGGGCAACTATGTGGCTAGCATTGTGAATGTCATTAAGAATCTCTTTAAATTGTTGAGGTGTGTGACTTGTGACAATCATATTGTTGGCAAATCCGTCTTCCCAGTCCATTTTATTGATTACTGAATCTTACAGCCAGTTCGTAAAGAGGTTTGTTAAACTTATCTAGTCTGGCATTGCTTTCTATAATGATCTTTTCACTATCCTGCGGGAGTTAATGTCACTATCATAAACATCCTGATAAAAGTTGATATAAACATGCTCAGATGGTAATGTCTTCTCATTTCTGTCTGATAGATTCATAAGAGTAGTGGTTAATGGGCAGAAATCAGAAGCTCAGAGAATTAATCTCAGGGGGTCCATCCTGGGCCCAACTCTCTTCCTAATCTACATCAATGATCTTCCAAATCACATCCTTAGATCATTCGTAGACATTTATGCTGATGACACTACCATCTATGGCAGTACATCAAAGACCGTTAACGACCAAGTTCTTTCTGATTCTCCTTCCTCTGATCTTAAGCATGTGGTACAATGGGGAAAGAAGTGGCTGGTTACTTTTAATACATCTAAAATCAAACTTCTATCTTTACATCAACATTCTGATCCCCATCTGGCATCAATTGAAATGAATGGCTCTCATCTTGATGAGACTCCATGTTTTGACAAGCTCCAGGGCTTGACCGTTACTCCTGATCTGAAATGGAACATGTACATCAAATCTTGCCAAGGACGCTGGGAAAATGGTCGGATCCTTCTATCGATCCAGTAGATATTTCACTGCTGATGCAATTCTCTACTTATATAAGAGCCAGGTATGTTCAAGGATGGAGTACTGTTGCCACATCTGGACAGGAGCTGCTAGAAAGATCTAATCCTGCCTTGACAGAGTTCATAACAGACTTCGTAGCCTAGTGGGGGAATCCCTTTTCTCTTCCATGCAACCTCTATCTCACAGAAAGAAGTTGTGAGCCTGTCTCTGCTTTATCATTATTTTCATGGTGAGTGCTCAGCTGAGCTCCAATCTATGCCCCCCCACAGCAAACTTTCACGAGAAACACTCGTCTAGCTGAAAACACTATCAATAATTTCCCTCACTCTTTATCTGTGCCTAAACCTAATTGTAGATTCCATGAACAAAGTTTCTTTCTTAAAACTGCACACCTGTAGAACTCTCTTCCTTTGGCCTGCTTTCCAGCTGACTATAATATGGTCATCTTCAAGTCCAACGTAAACAAGTTCTTGATAAGCCATTCCCCTAGAGTAATCCAATTTACCAAATTACCACTGCTAACAATTATTACGACATTGTCCCATTGACCACTGTACGCTTATTAACCCTTATCCTCGAGTGGCCTCCGGGCCTTGATAAGTGGTGACTCCTTTGTAAAAAAAAAGCTGTGAAAATAGGAGTGAATTTGATGGAGTCAAATGCTATAATCGAAAAAAAAATGAAACAAATGATGTACTGTGCTCATTTGCTTTCACTTGAAGTTGGATTACAACTTGTGGTCCATGATGGAAAATCCTGGTTGGAAACCTGTTTGTTCTCTGGGTGCGTTTTGCATTCTTTTGAGAATTTGGGAAAATACATTGTAAACAACAGCATGTAAGCTTATTGGTCTGTAGTTTTTTTTTTTTTAATATCTTTCAAGTCTCTTTTCTTATGGAGATTTATAACTGATCAGTTCTTTCAGTTTGTAGTCACTTCGCTGTTGTTAAAGCATTTGTTGCATAAGCAGGTGAGAATCTCTGCAATTGGTTCACCACTATCTTGGAGAATGCCTGCCGTAATTCCATGTTCTCCTGGATCTTTATTTCTTTAGTTATTTGATTGCAGACTTTAGACAATATTGCAAGAGGGTATAACAGTCCTTTCTCTAAAAATTGACTTTGGGGTGTCCTGGTTTTGTAGAGCACTGATTAACCAGTTTAAGTCAACTGTGAGGGTGCCATCGTCTTCTTTCAATGCAATAACCCCCACCTCCAACATTATTTCATTTTAGTAGCCTTAAGATCTTTGCTATCCTTCAAAGCTCTTAGTTTATTCCTTCTCATTGTAAGGCCTTATTTCTTCATTCATATGGCGACAGAGTCTTGCATACTTCAGAATATTCCATGTCCTGAGTTTCGTACTTCCTCTTCTCATCAGTTTCATTTTTTCTCTTACTTTGATCTCCATTGAAAGCTTGTCCAGTTTTTCATGGGTTTTTTATCAACAATGTCCAGTGCCATTTCTAAGATGGCAGAGATGATAAAAAAATCATATCTTTTTCTGGTAGTGTTGTTTCAAGTGTTTTGACCCCGTTAGTTAGCTCCAGTTGGAATTCTCATGCTTTGGCAGATCGCAAATAACATAACCATTACCTCAACAAAAATGTTTTAATTTGATTCAATGACAAAATAATATTGTAATAATTTAATCAATTTTCAAAATCATTTATGAAAAAAAAAAAAAAAAAAAAAAAAAAAAAAAAAAAATTTAGGTGGAAGGGGCACAAAAATCAAAGTAAAAAGACACCTATCAACATTGGGTAAGTATAACCAGTGTCGAATTAAGTAAAAGGCTCAATTACAATAAAATTTGAAAGTGTGTGTGTGTGTGGGGGGGGAAGGTCTTTGAAGCCGAATTTGGTGATAAATTATTTTAAAAAGAAAATGCAATTGAGAAATTAGTCCCAAACAATTTATTTTTGTTTTATCCTTTAGCAAAAAAAAGAAAAAAGAAAAAAAAAAATTTCTATTTTTATTTATTTATATACTAGCGTGGAGTACCTGCCGTTGCTCGGATAGAGGATATTGGCACAAGGACAAAGTGATGTTAAGAATGACTTCCACGGGGTTAAAATTTACAAAAGAAAAGAGAGAGAGAGGCGGGTAATTAGTTTTCCACGCTAACCATTAGGCCAAAGATGATAGTGAATTCAAGGAGTTGGAAATTAACCTTTGCCCAGGTGGAGGATATTAGGACAAAGACGAAATAAAAAAAATAAAAATAAAAAAGAGAGAGAAAGGTGGGATCGAACTAGAAAACGTAGGGTAATTAGTCTTCCTTGCTAACCATTAGGCCAAAGAGGATTGTGAATTCAATAAGTTGGTAATCAACTTAATAATCATAGGAGTCGCCACGCATGCGCAGAAATGAATGTTACTTGTAAAACTAGCTAGGGGCCAGGTAAGCTTCCTTTCTGTTGGTATTTTATTGGTTTCCCACGAAAACAAAATGTGACACAAGGTCGTGTTTAATGTGGGACTAAAAACAATTTGCTTAAAAATGAAATTTTCTCAGTAAAGAAAGGTTTCCCTTTCCATCAACAGAGAACTAATCTCATTTTGGTGCAGCGCAAGAGTGGACACGCCACCAGGCCGTCATTTGCGCTCAAATAGTTTCACTTTATACAAAAAAGCCAAACAAACACCCGAGATGATGCCACAGTGGAAATTTTGTTTAACTCTTATCAAAAATAAAAAAAAAATTCTTTTAAAAAGATAGAGATGATGTCCGCGAATGCGAGATATTACGATCTGGGAAGTATGCAAAAACTTCTCACGGAATCGAACCGACGTGAGAACCGATGCAAAAAGCCTTTCACAGACATACACAAACGCTCACGCCCATTTTGCCTAATACATCTATCTATAAATATAAAAGCAAAAATGTGTGTTTGTGTGTGTGCATTTTTCCGTATGTCTGCAAAAGGCTTTTTTCGCCGGTCTTCTCGGTTGGCTCACTCCTTAAAACATTTTATATCACGTCTAAATCATAATATCTATGACTTAAGAATAGGGGTCGTGGCTATCTTTAATTTACCCGACTTTTACAAGCTATTTTCAAGAGATTTTTCGATCGTCACGTCTTCGAAAAGCGAATAATGGGCGGGGGAAACAGAAATTGGCTTCCAGCGCAAAACTAGGTCAGACATCATGCGACTTAACTTTCTTGCACCTGTTAATTTTGCTTTATAAATGTCAACTTAAGATACTTGTCACTTCCTCTCCCCTCATGGCAGAGATGGTTCGGTCACAGGGTTTTTCCCATTTCCCTTCCACCTTCGCGTCAAGGCTTCTGGGTTCAAGCCTACCTTCCTACTAAAGCTATTTTTTTTCTTTTACACCTCCAAACATCTGACCAACATTTATTTTTTTTTTTTTAAACTGGGTTTTTTTGATCAACCCCCACCCTCCAACAAACACACCTCTAAACACCCGGGCAACGCCTGGTACCCCCAAGCTAGTATATATATAAAAGGCAAAATGTGTGTGTGGGGGGGGTGTATGCATGCATGCATTTTTTTTGTATGTTTGGCAAAGGCTTTTTGGAGTGAGTTCTCCGGGGGGGGGGGAGTTTACTACGTCTTAGAACTTCTTATACTCCTTAGATTATAATATCTACGATTTACGAAACATCATAAATATCTTTTATTTCAGTGACTTTTATCTGACAAAATTTGCGCTGTGAATTCTTTTTCTCTACTACTGCTATTGCTAGGACGTGATATTTGACCTAGAAAACCATACGTTGACATTCAGCCACCTACGTTTTTAAACGCTTATTTTCGACTGTTCTCAAGTCCTGCCTCCGTGGCATCATGCTATGTCATCAGACTACTAACCTTTGAGCTTACCTCCCTCCCAAAACTTTTTTGTTGTTTTTTTTGTTCGTTTTTTTTAATATTTAAACAGGGTTATTACTTTACTTATTATTTTTGTTTTGATCTAACACCACCACCCAAACACACACACCTACAAACACCCAGGCAACCTCCACTAGTATTAGATAAAAGGCACTCTGTACACGAGTTCGTTCCTATGAACTCCGAAACAGTTGAGCCAATTTAAAAAAAAAAATTCACACAAATGTACTTTATGAGTGGTTCTTAGGTTTTGTATTGGAATGCCTCCGATATGTATCAAAAATCGATAATTGAAAAATTCCTCTTCAAATAACAGTCCAATTTTGACCAAAGTTAACACCCTTATACAGTCTAACATCACAAGGGCACTTGAAAAGTTTTATCACTGCACAAACAAAAGGGTCTGGCATATAAAAATCAACAGCAGGTTCTTTGATAAGACAAGGATGCATTTGAAATGAATATTTGTGTTTAGAGTACATCCTTGACTTTTGCATTTTAAACTTTAATTCAAGCCATAATATAAAAATAATTTTATAAAATCAACAGTAGATTCTCTATCGTGCACTGTAAATTACAATGTATTGTGAATTAAGTCACTGCCGAGAAGCATATGAAGTTGCTCTTAGTGCACCACAATGGATCTCCGACAAGAGTAGGCAATCAATTGATTTGATTGAAAAATTTTGATGACAATAAAAGTATTGGAAGTGTAGAAGAGCTGTTGATCTTCATTCAATCTGGGGTAACATCAGGTCTCCCTGCTACTATTTAATAGAAGATATAAGCAGTTTTAGTTATCGTAAATATCGGTTATAAAGTAAAGTAGTCATTTTGCTCACTTTTTAAAAATCATTTGGAACCAATTTTCACAGTATTTTCAAGACAAATTCAAGTTTCACAATATCTTTTTATTTATTAAGTAATTAGGTGGCTGTACAGAATAGTTACAAAACACCCTCCCCATGTTAAAAATGGCTTTCAAAATATAACGTTATTTCAGCATGGTAAGATAAATGCATAAGTACCAAAAATAATTAGTATTTCTACAGTATTTGAATCGAACTGGGCTTCCTTTTTTTTTTTTTTTTTTCTTTAACTTATGCCGGTTCAAATTCTATAGTGTAAGAAATTGTGCAGAAATAAACAGGCTCCTCATTGGTCGGTTTGTCTGCCCACGATTTTGTTTAAACCTATCAGATTGCTTATTACTAACTGCCGAGGGTATTCTTGGCACCAAATTTATCTTTTCAGATCACCATAGACACAGGTTGAAAAGGACATATGAAATTCACTTGAGGCTTGTAGCCTCAAAATCACTTTGTTTCATTGAGACGTTTTAATTTAAAAAAATTTTTTTTTTATTATTACATTTTCACCCCAAACAAGGCACATTGCCACTTTGGTGTAGGGGGCTACTTACTATCAGGGGCAACAACTACTGCGGCACTATGTAGGGATTTGGGCAGCAAGATGTCTGTTCACGTTGCACTTGAACTTCTGCACGTCAGTACAGTTGGGGAAGCAGGGACCTGGAATGGAATTCCAAAGTCTAGTGGTTCTGGGGAAGAAACTACTGGAGTAGAAAGATCTTTTACATCTAGGGATCTCTAGAGTGTGGGATTTTGCAACCTGTCGGGTCTGTCGAGGGTGTTCACGTCGTGGGGGCACAAGTGCTTGCAGTTCGTTAGAGCATTCACCATTAAAATACTTGTAGAACAGGCAGAGGGATCCAACGTTTCGTCGATGGGACAGAGGCTGAAGCTTAGATGCCAGTTCAGAGCCCATCAGATTTGCGACTCTTAATGCCCTAATGTGGGGCAAAATGTTATCTTTTGCAAACACCAATGCCCTTAAGTTGGGCGAATTATTATATTGTACACGGTTGTGCTCTGTGAATCAATTGACTTTCATCATCACAATATAATGTATGTCAGAGACGAAATTAAGGTCTACAGTTTGACCTGTCATTTGGACGGTTATCTACAGTGAACTCCACGAGGTTACTGGACTAGCAGTATCCATGTTGGAAGGCATCACTCAATTAAACTTGTTGCAGTGTTTTTTGTCAGTGGAGTTTTGTATCCAGCATATCACGAAGATGAACTATTACTCTTTTAGGGTGTTACCGGCCCAGTACAGCAGATAGCTAAAGATGACACATCTTTTGCAATTTGGATCTTTTTGCTTTAATAAAATTTACGTTGAAGTTTAAAAGGTGAGTCTGTTGTAATTTCTGATTGGTTTTCTTTCATTCTGCCAATGGCAGAAGCAATGTGAGAGAATTTCTCACAGTAGAAGCGCTTCCTAACCTTACAATTTAATCTTGACGATCTAACTTCAATTCAATGTTTTAAACCATATTTTTTTGTTTTGCTTTTCGTATTACCATATTTTTACAATTTTAGTTTCACGAAAGTAATCTGAACAAATTGTCACAAGGGGGGGGGTGAGTAAAAGCAAAAAAGCTGTTAAAACACAATCGGTTTTCAGAAAAAAAAATTACTGAATTGACATATCAGTTTAACTTTATATATGTTACAAAATGAATTTATTTTTGGTATTCTTTTTGGAAAATATTTACATTAAGGCCCGTCTAACGTCCGTATATAACAAAATAATTTTTTTTGTAGATTTCGGTGTGCTAAAAACGAACCTGAAAACCGTTTCCGTCGCAAAAAAATAGGGGTTTGTATTACTGTACACATAGATTCGAAAAAGTTGTCAAAAAACAAATATATAACAAATAAATGTTATCAAAGGCAAGATAAATTACTTTTCTACCAAACTAGATATAATTTTCGTGTTTTTATTCAATTTAACATGTTTATTCAGCTCAAAAAGCATGCAGTGTTTAGCGATGTATTGGAAAATTCAACATGGCGTCCGACTCTCTCTTTAACACGGTAAGTTCGGGAAAAGGTGTTATAAATAATAAACTAGACAAAATACTATTAAAAACCCACCGAATATATGTCAAGTTATGTCACGGTAATATATATTGAGCAAATTTCTAACAGTATTTTCTCTAGTTTATTATTTATTACACCTTTTTCCGAACTTACCGTGTTAAAGACAGAGTCGGCCGCCATTTAAAATTTTCCAATACATCGGTAAACACTGTATGCTTTTCGAGCTGAATAAACATGTTAAATTGAATAAAAACACGAAAATTATATCCAGTTTGGTAGAAAAGTAATTTATCTTGCCTTTGATAACATTTATTTGTTATATATTTGTTTTTTGACAACTTTTTCGAATCTATGTGTACAGTAATACAAACCCAAAAATAGTTTTCATGACATGAAGAAATTACTTTTGCGAAAAGTGGGAGATCACTTTTCCATGTAAATTTAACTTAAAATGAGTACCCACTTTCTGGCCACCTGAGAGAGGGGGGCATTTTAGTATTTATTGGCTAAAAGGTTGTTTCGAGTTTTTTTTTTTTATCATTCAATAAAGACACGAGGAAATTAAAAAAAGAAAAATCGGTATTATTTTACTTTAAGGCTCGTTTCACATTCGTATAGAAACAAAAATAGTTTTTTGTAATTTTCATTGTGCTTTCAAAAAATATGGTAACCGTTTCCGTCGCAAATTTACTGGTTGTACGGTATTAACCCCTTAGCTCTGGAATTATTTTCCATTTCACAGCCCAGCCTTCATTTACGCTACGCGCGAGTATAAAAAAGGCTGTTAAATGTGCACTCGTGTACCAAACTGCCTTGTCACAGTGTAGTATTGGCAAAAAATTAAAATTAGGCGAAAAACAAGTACTTTTCCAAATCTTAAACAATGTAATCACGTACGGGTGGCCATTTTGTATGTGCAAGCGCGCGCACATGGCCTTATGCGCTATTTTTAAAAATCGTATTACCAAGTTTAATTAAAGTTTTATGATGTTTTTTTTTATTCAACTGTAAGGTTAAAACACCCTCCCCATGTTAAGAATGGCCTTTAAATAATAGCGTTATTATTTCAGCACGGATCACTCTCTGCATGAGTACCTCAACTTTATCAAATAAAGCGAAATTGGCGACATATTCCAACTCTGTCTCTAGTACAAGGGAACCGAGAATTTTAACGAGTCTATTCGGTTGTGATTATATTTTTATCTTTTGCCCCCATGATGTCAACAAGAAATTATTTGTGCGTGCAGGACGGGCGATGCATGCAATGCATGCACCCAACACTATAGAGATATGTGGAAAATCTTCATTAAGCAACACGAACACTAAGATTGAGTTTACACACGCACAGATAAATAAATAAATACCTTGACTGTTAGGAACAACAAAAATGGGGGTAAAATTAGAAGTATTCATCTTTTTCTGAAGATTAAACGGCAATAACGTGAATCATTTATGACAAGTTCGTAAACATTTCACCACAAAGATATCATTTTTACGTCATACAAGACTAGTGACAAAGAAAAAAAAAAAAGTTTTTTCGGAAATCTTTATTTTCAAATAAAATTATCTAATCACATGAGGGGGAAAAGTTGAATTAATTTATTAAATTAATTAAAACTAGTAACGACTGGAACGGGCTGCATCCCCCCCCCCCGTTCAAGGAAATGTACCTTAGCAACGAAATGTTAGACATTACTCGTTGTTCAAAAAGTTCATTTTTTTTTTCGAGTTTCAAATTAGACAAATAATCGATTTTTAAAAGTTTTGTGAAGTTGAATGCTTTAGAAACTTTGATGTGCATGCCTTACTGAATAGTTATCGATCTTGGTTCGTAAGAATAGCTTTTATTAAAAATTTACTCACTTCTTTTAAAATATTGTTTGTTTAGGTTTGGAGCAAGAGTGGAATAAAAGTACAAGTTAAAAGCTAACGGAACTTCTACAGAACTTAAACCAAACTCCCCCCCCTCTTTTATTACTTAACAAATCCTAACCTTAGTTCTAAATCTAGTCCGGTAAAAGTTAGTGGGTCGATTCAAATTCTGTAGAAGCACCAACTTAGTTCGTTGTCGGCTGGTTGTACTTAATTTAGGCAATTTCCTTTCTTTTTTGTTATTATTGTTAGATATCTTATGATTTACATTTATTATATGCAAGTTAAAGTTCACAAGTTTAGACACCTTTCTTTCTGAAAAAAAAAAAAAAGATTAAAACAGTAATATGCGCTGGCTGGCAGTAGGGACAGGAAATTGTTTGCTTTTTTTTTTTTTTCATTTATGCTTAAGCTTTAAAAAAGAAAATATTGCTTGAAGACATTTTATCAATTTACCTTCAGCTTTCCAAAAGATTCCGTTGGCTTCGCATGAATGTTTTCTTTGGTCATTGTGATAAAATGTTTGGCTGTTGGTGTTATTACTCCTGGAGGAATTGTATGAGTATGAATTGAACAGAGGTAGAGACGCCATTTCTACAAACAAGTGTCGGTGTCAATCTCGACGCGCGTGCGCTTTATTTTGGTCACTCGGGAGAAGAGCGTCTGTTGTAAGAGGAACAGTGAACACTTGTTGCACACTCAACATATTATTTTTATTAATAAGATTTTAATTAATAAAATAAAACCGCATTAACGGCTCAGATACGATAAATTCTGCCGCCTACGAAACTCATTTTCACCAGAATATTTACTTTTCATTTATTAAAAAAAAACAAAAAACTGAATAACAAGAATAAAATTTTTACAATAAAAATGTTATCAAGTACTTTTATTTTTATAAAGAAAAACATTTTAAAGCATATTGAGTTTTTCCAATATACCCATGTTAAAAACAGTTATCAAAAACTTTGATTTAGAGTTGTCTCCCTTGTTTTCAAGATGGCATCGCGAGACGGTCGCTCGTAGTTTAGCCATAAAATGTTATTTTCTTATATAATAATAAAACTACGTGATCAATTTTTAGACTATACGAACATATTTTTCTTTCTTTTCTTTTTTTTTCACTATGGGAGAAGTTGACGCTTCTTTGTTATGAAAACAAAATTTGAAAATCGAAATATTGCATTTCAAATAAAACCAATGATATCTACTAAATTGTCATGTTGCAGTAATGAAAATACCAAAAAATAACGAAAAACGATAAGGTAGAATTTAATTATTAATGAAAACAGTTTTGAAGACAATTAGCAAAAGTTGAGTTTTGCTAAATTTTCCTAAGATTTTCAAAATTTTCAGAAAATAATTATCTCCTTTGTTACGATTTAAATTATCTAATACCTAGCAAAACTCAATTTTCGCTAAATGTCTTCGAAAACTTGTTTGAACATGTTTTCCCTCACATATACACACCCACATGTACGCACGCACGTACGCACACACACACACACGCACGCATATACACAGCCTCATACACACACTCACATTCATGCGCATACACACACACATGCTAACGTGCACACACACACGCACACACACCCGAGCTGTGACGTCACTTCCTTTAAAGTGAAAGCCAGACATGTACACCCAGAACACTAACTCCAGTATAAAAGTCAACAAAACCTGTCAACTTCCCTTTTTCGTCCGGACCAGCGTTCGAGCGCCATAACGTCACTTTCCCTGCTACTGTAATGTGCCATAAGCGCACGTACACTTTATACTTTTTCTCTCTCCACGAACGGGATTGACTTTCTCACTCTATCTCCCCTTCGGATTTGGTCCATCAAAACAGACATGTGCGCGACTCTCTACTGAGCTTAGCCCTCTCTTTCTACAGGCTGGCTTGCCATTTCGCGTTTCTCAATTGCATTCCCCTTTCCTTCCATGCGCGTAGTCGTCAACGGCTGAATGAACACGTGTACACCCAAGACTTTCATTTCTCATCAGAAAATAAACATGTTTATTTTATTCCAGCATTTGAGTTCTTTGTTTCCTTCATTCAATTCGTTTCATTATTTTTTCTTGTAGCGAGTTTAGGGTATTTATATCCTGGTCTGCAACATGATGGTCCGCAACAAACTATTTTCATTAATAATTAATTTGGTAATCGTGAAGAAAGAGAGAGCCTGTTTCCTCCGTTTGACTATAGGTGGCGTTACTGTCTGTCCACCAGTTACAGAAGCACAAAATGTATATAATGGCACCCTTGAAATAAAAATAAATGTTTTTGTTATGTTTTTTTTTTGCTTTTTTGCAAACATATTTAAGCTTTATTTTTTTTCTTACATATTTACCTTTTTTTTTTTGCGAACATATTCAAGTTTTATTTTTCCAAACATTTACGTTTTGTTGCTTGTTTATTTTCAAACATTTACGTCTTTTTTTGTTTTTTTTGTTTTTTTTGCAAGCATAAACTAAATATTTTTGAAATATTTTTCTTTTTGAAAAGTTTGCTTATGCACTTATTGTACCGCGGTATTTTTTAATAGTAGTAAGATTCAGGTTTTACA
The DNA here is from genome assembly GCF_053919585.1 of Euprymna scolopes. Taxonomy (NCBI): domain Eukaryota; kingdom Metazoa; phylum Mollusca; class Cephalopoda; order Sepiida; family Sepiolidae; genus Euprymna; species Euprymna scolopes. The sequence goes on along the minus strand of NC_136487.1, from coordinate 74,522,505 downwards.
ATATTCTTTTTCAAATATATATATATAAAATACTCGCGGAAAAGGTAAAATAAGTGCAGAAAAATTAAGAAAAAAAGGGGGGGTCCATAAAAAAGATAAAAGAAAAAACGCTGATTTTTTTTTATCATAAGAGCGTAAAAAATACTCGCGGAAAAACGGTTGTACCCATAAATATGTTTAAAAGAAAAATATAGCAAAAACATTTAGTTTATGCTTGCAAAAAAAAAAAAAGACGTAAATATGTTTGAAAAAAAATAAAACTTAAATATGTTTGCAAAAAAACAAAAAAACAACATGTTTAAAATTAAAATATAACAAAAACATTTATTTTTATTTCAAGGGTGCCATTATATACATTTTGTGCTTCCGTAACTGGATGGACAGACAGTAACGCCACCTATAGTCAAACGGAGGAAACAGGCTCTCTCTTTCTTCACAATTATCATTAATTTTTTACCTTATCGTTTTTTTTTTGTTTTTGTTTTTTGTTTATTTTTTAATTTTTTTTACAAGGTGGTCACCACTTATCAAGGCCCGGAAGCCACTCATGGTTAAGGGTTTTGTAATTGTTGGATATGTTCATTACCGTGACATACCAATTAAGTAGATATCATTGATTTTATTTGAAATTCAATATTTCGATTTTTGTATTTCACTCTTGTAACAAAGAAGCACTGGGAAATTCTAGGCAAGCTCCCCCCCCTTTTTTTTTGTACTTAATAAACTTAAAAATGTGGTGTATGCTTTCATGGTAAAAAAAACCCAAAAAAACTCAGTGACAGTTAATCATAATGATTTTATACACGGCATAATCATGTTGATACACCGGTTCTCGTTATATTGCCAAAGTTGAGCAACGCTGACCCTGATCAGTTCCAAATCGTCATCCATTTGGGAACCGCATCAGGCATTGCATGTAAGAGGACGTCGACACCTCCCTGCAAAAGCCTAATGTCATCATCTCCTCTGGCCGAGATATGCATGCGACTGAGGATTGTTTTTGAATTTAACATTCCCTTAACACTTCCTCCTTTGGAGGAAGCCAGTTCAACTGAGACCAATGTAAATATATATACTATAACAAAGGCTGTGCTTCAACCCGTCCAGGGTGAATGATACTGTCATACATAATAATTTTTATTATCTCTACTTATATATAAACTAGCCTGGGTGCCCGGCATTGCCCAGGTGTTTGGAGGTTTATGTTGAACAAAAAAAAGAAAAATAGGAGTTAAACACAAACTGTCTTACCGATGTGCCTTCCGTAGTTGTGACAACACGTGCGGACGAAATAACGCCTTTTGTGAACATCATTTACGCAAGCTTTGAATGACTTGCAAAAAATGTCAGTGAAAAAACCGACCTTCCCTGTACAAAAGTTCCCAGTTGAGTGTGAAGGAATTAATGTTTTTGGCCAATTTTTCAATATTTGTCGTTCAAAGGGTTGAGCTTCAAAATGATATTGATCTCATGAAAACCTGTTGCCTCTGTCGAAAGTTTTTGTGAGACATACATACATACATACATACATACATTTAAACAGACAGGTGAGATTTATATTATAGAAGAAGAAGAAGAAGAAGAAGAAGAAGAAGAAGAAGACAGCACTGTGTGTGTGTGTGTGTGTGTGTTTCCCTATAGACTCCAAAACAACATGGCAATTCTTTTGAAAATTCACATATTTGTGTGTCTGGGAGTGTTCTTAAATAAGCTTTGTATTGGAATGCCTCTCTGCTAGTTTTGAAATAATAAAAAAATAAGCGGACAATCACTTATGATGGTTTAGTTTTTAGTCCATTTTTATTTTTGTTATAGTCTTTTGTTATAGTGCTCGTTTTTTTTATGGTTTCTGCTCTGCAGATAGGATGGCAGTAACAAACAAGATATGATTCTTTCTGATTAATGATTACCTTCTTCTCAGATAATGTGAAACTCCCCCATCCTTTTCACCCATGTTAAGAATGGCTTTCTTGTCTGCTTGTCCACATCTAATTATCCAGCCAAAAAGACAGCAGAAACCGGAAGTCAAAAAGAGTAGACAATCTTGTCTATAACTTTTTATTTTTATTTTGTGCCCTATGAACCATTTTTGGGTTATGCAAAATAAAATACATTCTAAATTGTAGCTTAGATTGCTTTTCTAATTCTACTTGTGTTTCATACATTTTCCCAATATAAATATATAGAAGATGCTGCCTAGTCTGCTGCAAAGAAAGTAATCTCTCTCTCTACCGGGATAGAAAGTTTCTCACATCTGCCAGTATCCTATATAAAAGCCATTACAGTATTTTCTTGTGTATAAAACATTATTGCAAGATCTGGTTTGCTGCACCAACCACTTCTCCGTTGAACACGAAGCACGGAATAAATAACATAACGTCTTTCAAAAACAAAACAACAAAAGGATTTTATTTGAGCAGCAGAAAGTTGAAGGTTGGACTGTGTCTGGGTTGAAAAGAAGGAATAGCCAGTTCTTTGGTTGTGTTGATCAGGCAGCCATTCTTTGTGTGTAGTCTCGGGTTAGCCAGCAGTTATCTTCAGTGAAAATCAATGCTGGAATGTCCATTGGTAATAGGACAAGAGAAGAAAGAGAGAGGTGACGTTTCTGAATTTTTTAGATGAGGATTTTGTATTGTTATTTACCAGACTACTGTTCTCATCTTGAGTGTGATTTTTACAATGTTTTGGTTGATGTAACCTCCGATCTTCTTCAGGTGTATCTTGTCAAACTCGGGAACTTGGAACCCTTTATTTACATCACGGGAGTAGCGTGCGCTTGTTCCGTCATGACTCGATAGAGGTCCTAAGCAAATGTATTTTTTTCAGTCGCCCACACTGAGGATCGAACCTTCAACCTTCAGGAGAATATCACTTTTTTTACCATTGATTTTTCTCAGTACTCTAACCACTGTGCCACGGATCCTTGCAGACAATTCTAGTACGAATTTTAGGAACCTTAAACCTATTTTTATTTCTAATTGTAAATATCACTATTTATTACTAAATATTACTATATATTAATGTATATTAATGTAAAGGAGAGAGGTGTTTAGCTTCGCTGCTGGTCAGGTTCTTTCTGCTTGCTGACCAAGGTTTCTTTAAGAGCTAAAGAAGGTTTCTTTAGGGGACAAATGAATCAACACACCCTACCAACTGATTGGTTGATATGTGTTTAAATCACTCAGTGAGGGGGAGGTATTAATTCACAAGGCAAAATAGATCTTTATTTGGTGACTGCTACAAATATTCAGTTCCTACAATTGTTATATTTTCACTTATGGAGACGTTTATAAATGATTACACACCCATGTCATCGTCGGGACCCCAGGTGCTTGCTTGTTTGTGGACACACTCATTTGGACATTAATGTTTACTTTTGATAAAGGTTTATTACAAAGAGAAAAAAGTCACAGAAAACATTCAGAGAGACAGATTATTTTCAAAAGGGTGAGAGACACACAAAGAGAGAGAGAGAGAGAGAGAGAGAGAGAGAGAGAGAGAGAGAGAGAGAGAGAGAGACGGATCCTGGTGAACCGCCTCCTTAAGTAATGACACTTTATCAAATCTCCAATACTAATGAATACTGCAACACTATCCCATTGATTACTGTACACACAATAACCCTTATCCCCGAGTGACTTCTGTAAAAAAAAAGAAAAAAAATAGGAAATAGGGTTTGTCAGTAGAAAATAGATAGGAAGCTGTTCACTGAGGTAGACAAAAGAAACTTGGGATGGGATTGTTAATCAGGGTGTAGTAATGACTAACAAAAGGATCAAACAATGGACCTGAGATATATTTAGATTTGATTTGCAGATACTTTTTATTTATGGGTTTATGACGATGAGGAGTGGTTATTGGTTAATGACAGTAGGAATGGAGTTTTTATGGCAGTCATGAGTTGAGGGCAGTTGTGATCTGGAGGCAGTTGAACACAGATTGTAGCTTGGAGAAGATGGTGTGATGAACAGATCTACTTACAAACCCAGCCTCAACAGCAGATGTACATGTGGACTTCAGCATTTAGAGGGTTGATGGTGTTACACATATTCACAGAAAGTTTTTTTTTGTTTACTTGAGTTTAATTTTATTTTTATACTTATGGACCCAAGCGCTCCCATTGACAGCCACCAGTGTGAGAGACTTCAACGATATGGCCATAAGAAGATAAGACGATGGAGAACAAATTCACGGCACACAACCTCCATTACTAGTGATTCCTACGAGATTATCCCATTGATTACTGTACATGCAATAACCCTTATCCCCGAGTGGCCTCCGGGCCTTGATAAGTGGTGACTTCCTTGTAAAAAAAAAAAAAAACAACCTTGAGGTTGGTGGACTGTCGAGCAGGGGACACATCGCCTTACAGTCACATAGTTTTATCAACTTCTGTCTGGAGTCACCTTTGACCCTTAAGTGTCTCTCAAACTTTTCCATTCAAATGTGACCCTCATTATGTAACAATACTGTCCTCTTCCTAATTTTATTTATATTTTCCAAACTGTTATTGTTATGACCTTGAATACTGAATAATAATTCAAACAACATGGTGGTATGTTTGCAAAAGTATATTCATAGAAGTACAAAAAGATGTTACAGAAAATCTGTATCTGCCGATACTGTGATTATGATTGCTACCATGACTGCTACAACACTTCATCATAACTCTATTCATAGAAGAGTTCATCTATTCTGAAATAGGATAAATAACCATTATATCATACCACTTTATTTTAGCCTTGCACCATATGCAGTCCAGACCTTTTTCTTTTCTGGTTTATTCTAATGAAGGTCTTAATGGTTTCTTCTTGATGTGAGTTTATATATATATATATATATATATATATATATATATTGTCATCCGGTAATGTACTTATCAAGGAGATTAACAATGACTGAATACAGTTAAATATAGTATAGAAAGGGAGGCACTAGCCAGTGTGGACAACGGACATGACAAGACAGTTCTTGATGGGAAAAAAATTCTTGTTGAAAAGTGATCACAGACCACTGGAATTTATTTTCAACCCAAGAAAAGAACTACTGAAAGTTAAAACGTCCAGAATATTGCGTTGAGCGATCAGACTGATGGCATTCGACTTTGAGTATGTTAAAGGGAATATGATACCACACGTTGATGCCTTATCTAGATTGAGGTTTTATAGACAGGATGAGGACAAAAACGATGAGGAATTTAAAGACACATTCCTGCACCTTATAGAAACCGATATAATATCTGTAGATAAAATGGCTACTCAAACTACAAATGTCCCAGTGTTGAGTATAAAAGAGAATCGTTGGGGAAATTGTTCAATGGCTGAAAGACCATTCAAAGAAATAAGGCATAAACTGACTATAGAAAATGGGGTAATATGTAATGGAGACTTGGTAGTTCCCCCAGAAACAGAGAGGAGACAGGTTATAAAAAGTGTACATGATGATGTACATTGTGGAGTAGTAACTATGCAAAGAAGATTAAAATTGGAAGCATTGTGGCTGGGGTACTCAAGAGACGTAGAGAACTATGTAAAAAGATGCACAAAATGCACAGAACTCAGAAATTTCAAGCAAAAGAAAATACATGCGTGGCCCCGAGAAGCAGAACCGTGGAGTAAAGTACACATGGATCATGCATATATAAATGAGATAGGACTATTATTAATATTAGTAGATGCATATTCAGGTTAACCTGAACTGGTAAGAGTACCTGATAAAAAAAGTACCACCGTAAAACAAATATTAAGAGTAATATTTTCGAGAAATGGGATACCGAGAACATTGGTGATGGATAACAAGCCAGAATTTGTGGATGCTGATTTGCATGAATGGTTAAGAAAAATAGGATGCACATCTTACAAGCCCCCTCCCTACCACCCTCAAAGTAACGGGATAGCGGAAAGGATGGTTCAGACAGTAAAGAAGGGCATAAAAGCATGCGTGCAACAGAAGGAGAAAATCGATGCTTTCCTACCAAGACTATTACTAAGTTATAGAACAATTCCGCCTGCAGGCAGGCCAGAAAGTCCATCTGCCTTAATGGGCAGACAATTAAGGTCCCCTTTGACTATGTCATATGCCACAAATCAAAAGATGTGATACAAAAGAAATAGGAATGCGGAAGCTGAGACAGCAGAATTTATTATGCAGAAAGGACATAATACTGCAATATTAAATAAAGAAAATGGGAACAGTGTTCTAGCTCATGCTGACCAAATAAGATCCCAAGGAGAACAATCGGATGAGGATATGCTTTCAGAGCTACCCACTAATGACGTAACAGAAGAGTTACTGCAGAATGAGACTGCGGAGGAAGAAGTAGAGAGGGACGACTTAGAAGAGGAAGAAGTAGAATGGGACAAGTCAGAAGAGGGAGATCAGAATATGCAGGAGGAACTCTGCGATTATAGGGAAAGACGTGATAGATCCAGATCTCCAAGGGAAAGGAGAGATATAAAGGAAGATGTTCAGGAGGGCACAAAAAGAAGTACAAGAATTACTTGCAGCATAAAGTCTCTTTGTTATAAGATGTAGTGATATGCAAATTAAGTATAATTTACATACAAGCAGGTAGCTCATATTTATAAACCGACACCAACTAGAACAGGTGGTTGGTGAACGCTTGCTTAGCGTTATACATGACATATCACTTTTGAACCTTGATGAATGCTAATAAAACTTTGGCAGCCCTCTTCAGTATGTTGGAGTGTTGAATCAGGATAATTCATTACTTTATTAAGAGCCTTCCTACTTATTACTGCATTTGTATTCAATACTAACTCTTGTGTAAATACAAGGCATTTAAAATTGTTAGTACACAACTTTGTTTTTGGTGTACCCAATCAGGGATCAGATGAATACCAGACTGGATGCGATAAAAGAGAGTTCTCTCTATGATTTTCTTTGTTAATGGACACTTTTTCATGGTGCTCCAGTCAACGCACCAACTTCTCTTGGGATGGCAGCCAAAAACAATCTAGCAATCTATGTCTAGGTTCAACAAGACAACCCCAAAGATCCCACATAGCAAGAAACGCACAAACATGGACTTAACAATGTACACAAACACACACGGCTTGACTTTTATGGACTTCCTTAATAAATAAATACTTCTCTGTTCATATCCTTCCTAATAGGAACTCTTCTTTATTCCCTACTACTAAAGGGAAGTTTAAGCAACACCACATGAACTTTGTGACATTTTGTCAATACTCATGAATTTATTCATGTACTAACAATCTTTTGTTTCATTTCTTTTTATTTACACTACAAATGAAGATGGCCCAATAAAATTGTTTTAAATGTTAGAATAAAACTTTGTCTCCCTATTCTATAGGCATGCTTCAGAAGGGAAATTAGATTAACATAATGCAGTGTTATTACAAAACTGACCCCCTAGACAAATAGGGGCCTTTGCACATATACTACACAATCCCACAATTATGCCATCTATTTGGCAAACACCTCGTATGGATAGACAAAACAATTATGCAGACTGACAAGTAGATAAACAAACAGAAAATAACTATTGAATAATAAATGATATTGAATTATTTTACCTTCATGCCACTATTCTGAAATTGTGCTGAGAACTGCCATTAATAGACAATCTCTTCTGCACCAAATAGTTATAACTTAAAAAAAAAAAACTAACAAAATCTTTTTTAAGTATAATGTTATAATTGATTAAAATTTGCTGGAATCATTTTTTTAAATGAAAATTAAATACCAAATAAAAATAAACTTTCCACTTGATTACTGAGACCCTGTTAATATTTTGAATTAAAAAAGAAAACTGATTTTTTTTTTAAACTTAATTATTTTTTAGTGTGCATTCATTTATATTGGTTTGAAACCATTTAAAATTTAACTGAAAACGTTGTTTTTGATCATTTAGTACAAGAGAAACAGTTTGTCAGATGGCGGCCCATCATCACAATTTCAGAATAGCAGCATGTAGGCAAGATAATTCAATAACGCCAAATAATAATTTTATTAAAGAAATTTTTTTTTTGTTTTGTTTTAAATTTTATTACATTAAGAAATGATCAAAATAAAAGCTTTAAAAGAAAAAGAAAAAGAAAAAGAAAGTAAAATCAAATAAAATTAAAAGCACATCTAATTATCTAGGTCATATCAAGAGTCTCCAATTTGCATCCACCATTTCCAAATGATATTCCTCTAACAATCAAAGGTAAAATTTGGAGTGCTTCTTTGTTATTAGGGTTAAATGAAAAAATTGAAATCTTGAATTTCAAGTAAAACCAATGGTATCTACTTACTTATCGTATTACAATAATGAACATATCTAAAAATTACAAAAACCGATAAGGTAGTAAATTAATTATTAATGGAAATAGTTTTCGAAAATTTAGACTTTGTATCGTAACAGGGGAGGTAATTATTTTCTGAAAACTTCAATAAATCTTAGGACAATTTAGCAAAACTTAATTTTCGATAATCGTCTTCTAAAACTGTTTTCATTAATAATTAATTTTCTATCTTATCGTTTTTTTTTATAATTTTTGGATATGTTCATTACTGCAACATGACAGTTAAATAGATACCATTGGTTTTATTTGAAATTCAATATTTCGATTTTTGAATTTCGCTATAACAATGAAGAAACACTAAATTTGGATAATCACAAAAAGGGTTAAGCTCTATATGACCTGAATCATAACACATATCAAAATGTTCACCATTGTCAGAATCGGCTTGCTCTACAACATATTCGAGTCAGTAAGAATGTTGTCTATCCTGAAATGTCTGGAAGTCAACAGTCTCTGTAGTTTCGATGGAATTAACACCAGATGGAAGATTTCTTTCCTCACAAACATAGATATTGTTAGCATATTGTCGCCGTTCACGAATTAATCGCCTCTGGCTTCGTCGTGTCCTGCCATGAGACTGATGACCAGAGTTTAACATTGATAGCGGACAATAGGTACTGTTGGTGGCCATGGCAGATAGTCTGTTGGTACTGATCATAGGAGTCGTCATAGCTACGGTGGACATGGCTGGAGTGGTTACGGTCGCTGGGTGTTCGTGAACATCTGGCACAGATAAATCTACCAAGTTGCGTACGTCTGCCGTAGAAATAGCTTGTGATGAGGAATTATGATAGTTGCTTGTCCGACGTCTCTTCACAACCGGTTGAGTCACTGTGGAGGAAGTGCTGGAATGTTTCACATACCGGTTGATATAAAAGTTATTGAATGTGTTTAGTAAAGAGGATGAGGTGTTTGGGATCAATCTCGAGTTGCAGGAGATCCGGGGGGATATTGGTGTGGTTTGAACATTTTCAAAAGAAGAGCTCATATCACAAATGTCCTGGACCGGCTCGATTTTAATAGATACACTGGTCACAGAAAATTTCTTCAGGTATTCCTGAATTAACTTCTCTTGCTCTGAAAGTAGATAAAAATTGAATATTAATCTCTTATATAAAGGTTTTTTTGGCGCAGTAAACTTTAAATAAAAATAAATCACAAAAAAATTTTTATTATACAATTATCATGTGGTTTATTCCAAAGATTAATTTTTGGCATTCATAATTTCAATACAATTTTAGCTATATGACTTACACATATTTATCAAAATTTAGAGGTTCAGTTTTCAACAACTCCATGCATTAAATTACGATGTATTTCAGCAATTATACATCAAATATTGTCTTTCAAGTGATCTATTGTGTCTGTTTTAGCAGCATAGACATAAGACTTTACAGATCTCAAAAAAAAAAAAAAAAATAGTCTAATGGGGCTAAATCGCATGAACATTGTGGCCAGTTGGCATGTCCATTTTATGAAATTATTCATTCATCAAAAGTAAATTATTTGTTCATCAAATGTAAATAAAGTAAATTTGCACAATTTGCAAACACTGTTTGGGTGTCCGTCTCTTCAGGATGAATTGCCACATCTGGGCTAGTATTTCTACTGCTAGTCTCTCTCTCTTTTAAATTGAGTCTAAAAAAGGGATCTTCAATCTAATAGGTCCCACACTATTGGTCAAGCTCTGTCTATCCATGTTGCATCCCTGTGCTTGTTTTACAAGTACTTTAGTGGAATGTGCTCCAACGAACTCACGACACTTGTTTCCACTCGATGTACATACTCCTGATAAACCTAACAAGCAACAATATTCCACCCTTTCATTGTTGAGGTCCCTAGATACCGGAAAGCCTTCTACTGTCATAGTTTCCTCCAAGGACGCAAGTATATATAGGAAAACATATGGTTTGGGTTCTAATAATAACAATAACAACAACAACAAATCAGATTAACGGATCCAATAATATAATTCCCAGTGAAAACCAGAATAGGATTAAACAGCACTCGCATTATACATCTTCAGGCCCCTCTCAACTCAGCTCCCAATATAAGACTCCCCAACACTGGCGTAAATAAACCAATAAACAATAATAAAACAAGGAAAACATTCACTTACATAGGCGCATCCTCGAACTTAATTAAAGTAAGATTTTCAAACCACTTGCACTCTTTCAGAAATGAAAGATCTCAAAACAATGATAATAATAGCACATCCTTAATTACATTAATCAATAGCCTGGAAGACAAGAAAATTTCCTATTCAATTAAATGGAGTATACTGAATAAATCTAGATCATATACCCCAGGAGACAAATTTTGCAATCTTTGTATATCCAAAGCAGTTAACATTATCACCTTCAATAAACCCATAATAAATACCAAGAATGAACTAGTATCTAAATGTAAACACAAGAAAAAATTTAAATACAGCCAACTTAAAATAACATGCACTCTATATATATACAGGTAAATGGGTAAAAACATTATACTAAATGCATATCGCTTGTGAATAAAATCTAATGTAAAACTTTGCAAATAAAAAAATGTTGTTTTTTTTTAAAATAAACTCTCAAGCATCTCATCTAACCTACATAATAATACCTTCTTATTGTTAATTTACATTTTATGTATAGACTCACCATACACACATTAACATACTACAATTTTAAATTCTAACACATAATTGGCACTTCTGGGATCTTGTTAGAATACTGTTCCAAACTAATATGTAACTTCTCAATTAACGAGCTTTATAATTTGTCCCCTTTTACTACCCACAAATAGTGTTAAACATTCCACATTGCAAAGTAATTTTCCGATCCACACATATAAATATGGACGTATAATACTCAATAATGCGTCATCCTTGTTGGCACTAGTGTGACCCAAATCCAGAGCCTTAGTTACATAACCCAATACACTTATTTTCTGAATGTTAATTAGTAGTATAGGAGCCAATTTTTTTTTTATTATATGCACTAATTATTATAATTAATAGTATGACTAGTTTTATACTTTCTTTGTATTTAAATTTATAATCTTTAAAGTATGTATGTATGTATGTATGTATGTATGTATGTATGTATGTATGTATGTATGTATGTATGTATGTGTGAATGTGTGTATATGTATATATATAATTGTGTATGTATGTGTGTGTGAATGTTTATATGTATGTGAGTATGTATGTATATATGTATAGGTATGTGTATGGGAAAATATATGTATATGTATATATATATATCTATGTATATGTATATGCATGTGTATGTATATATATATATATATATACATATATATACATATATATATATATATACATATATATATATATATATACATATATATGTATATATATATATATATATACATATATATATATACACACATATATATATACATATATATATACATATATATATGTATATATATACATATATATATGTATATATATACATATATATATGTATATATATACATATATATATGTATATATATACATATATATACATATATATATGTATATATATATATACATATATATATATATATACATATATATATATACATATATATATATATATATATGTATATATATACATATATATATATATATGTATATATATACATATATATATATGTATATATATACATATATATATATATATATGTATATATATACATATATATATATGTATATATATACATATATATATATATGTATATATATACATATATATATATATGTATATATATACATATATATATATATGTATATATATACATATATATATATGTATATATATATATATATGTATATATATACATATATATGTATATATATACATATATATATATATGTATATATATACACATGTATATATATACATATATATGTATATATATACATATATATATATATATATACACATATATATATATATATACATATATATATATACATATATATATATATATACATATATATATATATATACATATATATATATATATATATATATATATATATATATATATATATATATATATATATATATATATATATATATATATATGAGTGTATAAAGGTGTATAAAGTTCTTCCAGTTAAATATTATTAAATATTATAATAATTATCATTACCGAATTTTGGATACATCCCAGTAAGGCAGTATTATCTTCGATTTAACAGTAAATGATCATTATTAGTATTATAAAATTAAAATAACAAACTCTATCAATACCCTTAGTTTTAGTTGTACATTTTACTTACATATATTATTTGATTTCTCTAGTTTAATTCCCCCATTTACAGGATATTATCAATGAGTATAAAATTAAAAAAAAGAGCACCTTTTCATTTAATTGTTTGAGTGGACTGGATTTAATAAATTTAAACAGAGTAAAGAATTTAAGATATAATTAGGATAATTAGTTTAAAGGTTGATTTCAGCTTGAAAAATGCAAAATTTCATTTGCTTCCTCTTCCTTTCTTTCATTTTATTTTATTTTCTCTGCTTCTTTTTCTTTTCCCACCCTTTCCCTATACCCAAGCCTAACTTGACCTACCAAAATGGCTACTCAAGATTTTTATAGCTTTTTATAGCGTATTTGAACTTATCTATAGAGGTCACTCTCTGCTATATATATATATATATATATATATATATATATATATATATGTCTTCTCCCTCCCATCCATCTCTTCATTTTTAATTTCTCTCCACTCCACTACCCCTTTCTACCTATCCTATCTTACTAACGTTTAATTCCAGTAATACTAAGGTCTTTAATAAAAACAAAGTCTGACCAGACCATAAAAATCTTTTCACGGGGGACCACAAAGAAGAATTACTCCAGAAATATGCCCAACTTGGATTTCTACTCTATTATGTGGATTACACAATATACAGCTTGGATCTCATTACCTCGCTGCTTTAAAGGACGGTTACCTTGGATTTTACTGCGAAATTTAGAACTAAATCTTTATATCCTTTTCTTCAATTTCCCCCGCTATGTGACTTCTATTTAATCAATTTTTGATTATGATTTTCCATGCAAATAGGGTGAATACCATTATATCTATTTGCTAATATGTTCTTCTTTGAAGAGATGGTAGGCATCAAAACCCTATATGATAAGGAGATAAAATTTCGAAAGTATTCTTTGTCTTACTTGTAATAATAAAAAAAACCTTGATTTAAATAAATGTTTTTTAATTTCATTGAATCACTATAATTTGCTTTATTTGCTCTATCCTGTATATTGAGCAATTCCTATTTAGATGGGATAATACATAGAATATTACGACCAGTAATATTTTGTAAATCTTATAATCACAGGTTTCCATACCAGCAGATTGTTGGATAAATCTATTCGGTAGTATATATATATATATATATATATATCCACCATATATTATATTAAAGTGTTACTGCTTAAAAGTTGTTTATGTTCTTATCTCATTCCATATAATTCTAGAACACCTAGTATACGCCTAAATGAGTGAAATCCCAAAATAAATAATACAACTCTAATAATAATAATAATAATAATAATAATAATAATAATAATAATACTTACTTTCATGTTTCTGTTGGAGAACTTGAATACAATTATGAAATTTCAAGTCATAGACTGTTGTCCTAAGATTACATCCTTGGGTGCATGTAACCTCTTGATATTCACAAATTTTAACATGCTGAGAAAGATCCTTCTGCAATAGATTCACATTGCAACCAGCATTTGGACACTGCAGCAGTTTGAATTCACACTGTTTAATGTGGGCATCATACTCTTCAAGCAGGAGACTTTGCTCACAACCATTACTCTGGTAATCGCAGTGCATCTTCAGTTTGTTGATAATGTTCTGGACCAAGGGAAGAATATTCTTAATGTTTTTCATCAACAGACATGCACGGCACGTTGGGCAACTGCTGTTGTCATTAAGCCACTGCTCAATGCATACTTTGCAGAAGACATGCCGACAAGGACTTTCTACAGGGTTGTCAAAGACACACTGGCAGATGCAGCAGATAAGTTCCGGATCTGGAGGTTGAAAGAATTTGTCCATATTGTACCGAGACATTTTGACTTTTTTTTGAAATTTGTCACACTGAAAAAAAAAAAAAATGAATTTCATTTGAATTTGGATGTGGCTAGGCATAAACTGTTTTAATCTTGTTATATTTCAATAACATACAATTTTAATTGAATATTTTTACTTATTACATAATATAAAAAAACAAGTTACTTCCCTTTATGTAAAACAGATTATGTCCCTTTGTTTACCGTGCCAATTGATTGCTTCTGCATAATAAAATAATGTCACTTGTAACTGAAGAACCCGTGGCATAAGCGACAAAGTACCCGTTGATCGAAACAAACAACACAGTGAAATGTTATTTGGTGCTAGTGCGAGTGCACTTATTGATCCGCGGTATTTTTAAATAGTATTTTCAAGTTTAATTAAAGTTTTACGATACCTGTTTTTATAAAATTGTTAGGTGAAAGTACAGAATAGGTACAAAACACAACAACACCCTGCCGTCCCCATGTTAAGAATGGCTTTTTAAGCAATAACGTTTCTGCACGGCTCAATAAGTGCATGTGCCTTTTATTTTCTTGAATAAAATAAAAAAAAAAAACTACTCGACGAGAACATTACGGTTTTTGTTTTAATAATTATTTTTTATTCAAAAATAAAAAATTTAAATTGTTCAAAACATGTTTTTTTCCCAAAGCTTACTGGGGATTTTTTTTTCTTTATTTTGGTACTCAATGACGAGTGTGGACCCTATGCAAATATTGGTCTATTTAGCCATGAAAAACTTTTTCAGGCCAAAATAATTTTTTAAACGCCAAAGAAAATGCCAAATTGATTTTAAACTCCAAATTAATCTAGCGCGTTTTCTGTTTTTACTTTTTTTTTCTTTGAGTAAATTTCACTCATACTTTTATTTTGTACTAGTTTTTATATTATTTTATTTCATTTTAAATTTATTTTAATTCATTTTTTATTTTATTTCATTTTATTTTATCCAGAGGGTTTGTATTACTGTACACATAGATTCGAAAAAGTTGTCAAAAAAACAAATATATAAATATTATCAATGGCAAGATAAGTTACTTTTCTACCAAACTGGATATATTTTTTGTGTTTTGATTCAATGTAACATGTTTATTCAGCTCTAAAAAAATGCAGTGTTTACTGATGTATTGGAAAATTCAAAATGGCGCCCGACACTCTCTTTAACATGGTAAGTTTGGGAAAAGGGGTTATAAATAATAAACTAGACAAAATACTATTAAAAAACACCGAATATATGTCAACTTGTGTCACGGTAACATATATTGAGCGAATTTCTAACAGTATTTTGTCTAGTTTATTATTTATAACATCTTTTCCTGAACTTATCGTGTTAAAGAGAGAGTCAGGCGCCATTTTGAATTTTCCAATACATCGGTAAACACTGTATGCTTTTCGAGCTGAATAAACAGGTGCCCGGAAAACTCGTCCCCTTTCGCTAGGTAGGAAAACTGGTCCCATATTGAATAAATATCGATTAAAAACACATTTTGTGATCGTTCTTGAATGAGATATTGGTTTTTAAAATAGCCTATAGCCCCCCCCCATAATATTTTTAAAAAATATTTTTACTTGTTTAATGTTTTTTTTTCTTTTTTTTCTTTTTTTTAAATAAAATTGATTTTCTAAGTGTCCGTTTTCTACCTTACTGGCTAAGTTCTTAGTGGTTTCACTTATTTTAAAGCGTTTATTATGTTGATACAAAGTTAATTACAATTTTTTTTGTTCTTATTTTAACGATGTTTTTTGGAGTCATAAAAACAACACAAACAAAACAAAAAAATAAAAAAACAGGGAGTGATTCGATTTTTCGTTACTTTTTTTGTTTTATTTTTTTTAATTATGATAGTTTGGTATAGTTTTTTTGTTGTTATGTTTTTGTTTTCTCTCATACCATATGCACTCATGCGTTATTTAAAATTATAGTTTTATCAATTATCAACATTTATTGTCGTCCTGTCAAATTTTGCAAAAATTAACTAATAAAATTTTTAATTTTTACTTCAAAATTCTAAAATCAATCATTAAGAGAAAAAGTAATCACTAAATAAATTTATTAATCAATTTTATTGAAAACTCCGCTATCGTTTATCAAGAATCTTTTTAATTTCATTTTTTGTTGGTTGTTTTTCGGAGGGAGATATAGTTTTTACCCCCCCCTCTCAAAATTATATTTTAAAAATATTAAAATTTACTATTTTCTTTTTAAAACCAAATCTCCCTTAGTAATTTCTTTAATTTTCTATTTTTTAGCGATTATCAAGACCCCTAAGATGTGATATACCGGACATTATTTCTCGTTCTCACTCGTTGGATAAAATAAAAATGAATTAAAAATGAAAATAAAATAACAAATTTAGAATTAATTAAAACAAAAATAAATTGTAAATGGATTAAAATGAAAATAAAGTTAAAATGAATTAAAATAAATAAAACAAGCAAGTACAAAATAAAAGTTTGAATGAAATTTGCTCGAAGAAAAAAAATCAAAACGGAAAACACGCTCGATTAATTTGGAGTTTTTTGGCATTTTTGGGGGGCTTTTCTTTTTCTTTTCTTTTTTTTTTTTTGCCTGAAAAAGTTTTTCATGGCTAAATAGACAAATGTTTGAGCTGGGTCCAAACTCGTTACCGGTTTTTTTTTTAATTACCATATTTTTTATGCACTTGCTCTAAAAATGTTTTCAAATTATTTAATATTTTTTCACGTTTCATGTTATAAGGCTCTACATGGCATCATCGACATGAGACCCTTTCATTTCTCCTACTGAACCCGATATGTATTTCAAAAAATCATATAATAACAAAATAATTTGCAAGATTACAGCCAAAATAAAAAAAAATATCCATAAAAAACAAACAAACAAACAAACAAAAAAAAACCCAACCCGTACAAGCCAAATCGAACTGCGTACATGGGAACCAATGCGTATTTCGCTAGAGGGATAGTACTACTCGTGTACGTCCGCCAATTAAAAAGTTTAATAACAAGGTTAGTTACAATAATAAAATATACAACAATAAACAATTTTTGTCAAGATCAATTGGTGTCAAGATCAAAGTGTAGTATCTGTTCCGGCAGATGCACTTGGCCTCCGGGCCAAGATCAAAGTGTAGTATCTGTTCCGGCAGATGCTGCAGGCTATGACTAGCTATGACTAGCTATGACTAGCAAAGACCAGATGTGGGGGCAACCCCACATGCCTGACCATTAACCAGCTCCCATTTCCCACCTCTCGGGAGCTGGTCCCCTTTTTCCCTTCCCCCTCCCTTCACTCCTCACATTAAAAATCGGCCTTGTGCCTAATTTGCTCGGTGGGGGAGCAAATAAATATCATCTGTTCTTCAGATGCTGCACTTCATTTTCTTGTTCTCTTTCGGTGGAGGAGAAATCCTTCACGACTGAGACAATTTTTATTTTTGTACCTTTTCTCCACGTTAAAAAACGACCCTGGTGTCAAACTCTGTCCCGTGGGGAGGCATTGTAAATAGGTACAATAATAAAATATACAACAATAAACAATTTTTGTATTACCTTTCTGTTAAATAAAAAGATCGATTAATTTGATTTTAACAACCCGCAGATAAAATGAACTGATTCCTTCAAGAATGTGGAGGAGATAATACATGTGTTTAAGACGCTCTCATTGATTTCAAACTCTATGACGTCAGTTTGGGGTGTGACAAAGACAAATTCAACTGGTTTCTAACATAATTGTCAGTTAGATGATAAATAATACTATGAGAGGATTGAAAAGATGAATGCATACGAGATATGGGGCATGGCCAAAAAGCAAATATATAACAAATAAAGTCACCAAAGGCAAGATAACTTGCTCTTCTTTTACTCACCTGGGAAAGTTTTTGTGGTTTAACTTATTTTAAAACCTGTATTTATTTCGAAACACAGGAATTTTGCAGAGTGTTAAGTCAAAACAAGGCCAAAGTAGCTGACACGAGTGTTGAAAATTTAATGAAGAAATAATTTTTATTTATTTTTTTATATATCCACATTCAACATGTAGGGAACGGGGCTCACCCTTTGACCGGCCTTTTTTAATGTCACTTGATATTTGTCAACTCTTCCCTTTGTCCAGCAGTCACCTAGTCTTGACCCTTAGTGAATGGGTGGGAGGAAGAAAGGACCTTTGCCTGTTGTCAGGGTTGTCAGATTGGCTTTTTTTAGGTAAAATTTCTCAGTTTTGCCTTCAAAATTTCTGTTTGGCATGATTTCAAATTTGGCCATTTTCTGAATATAGCAGAATTAGCAGTAACCAAAATGAGAAATAGAGAGCTTATCTCGGATACGTCTGTTTTGGGCTGAGCGGAAGAGAGAGAGTTCCAAGATGCTACACTGAACATTTTAGATAAACATTTTTTGATCGTTATTATTAAAAAAAAAAAAAGAACGTCATAATTAAATAATTAAAAAAGTAGTTCGCATGTCAAAACTTGAAGACTTTTTAATTTTGGCTTTTTTTTTTTTTTTGATTCATGGATTTGCATGGGAAAACAGCCCAGTAATCAACATCTGCAAACATTTGTCATATCAGAAAAAAAATCTTTTTGAAAAGACTACCCCCCCCGCCCCCACTGAAGGAATCTCACACCTAAATGTTTAAATTTGTTTTCACACTTACTTACTAAATGTCTCTATGGAATCCCTCAGAGAGTTCACAGTTGAGTATGAAACAGTTCTAGAGACATTTTTTACTGCTGGCACCTTGGCTCTGTCCAGTCAGGTCCATAGTCACTGAGTATATCTCAATGAAATATTTGAAATAATTAATGTTTGTATTTTTTGTTTGGAATTCTTTAAACCTAGTACTTTGAAATTAATTGAATCAATTTATGGAAATTTTAAAATTATAAATGCTAAACTATCTCTGAAATAGCTATTTGAAATTGTATTTAAAAAGAAATGTTTAAAAATGATCATATACTTTTTCCTGAGTAAGTCCCAAAGTTTCATTAAAAATCAATAATTATAGATTTTTCAACTATCTTGGATTAATAGACATATTTGTTCTTGGAAACAAAGTCTACTTTAAGAGTCATGACTAAAATTAAATTTATCAATATTTAAAAAATATTTTAAGTTTTAACTCCACAGCCCCTAAGTAAATTTGGTCTTGTGGCGACTTAAATAAATCTTCTCTAAGAATATGATAGACAAATATGAACTTATGTACAAATTGTATCAGTAAAAATGGCTTGGGAAAATTGGCAGTAGTAAAAATGGTAAAATCCTTTAAATATGGAAAAAATAGGAGTGAAAGATATAGATAAAAATCTCATGAGTCTCTGAAAATCTTGGATGAAATGCATAAAGGGAAAACATTAAAGAACTTTGGCAAATTAAAAATAAATCATATCTATATTTAAAAGTAGATGTGGATTCTCAGCAATTAACCAACTACCTATGTCACCATCTTAGAAAACTGTTGATTATATTAGCATATTTATTCATTGTAAGTGTTTTCTTCAGATTTCATGTGTAATACTAAATAGATGCTAACTCCAAAGTATTAATTATGTTATAATCTTTAAAACAAATTATATCGTCTATAAACATTTCTTTTATCATAATCTGTCCTAGTTGTGAATCACGTTTATGTTAAAGTGTAGTACTTATTCTGATACTATACTTTATCTAGTCTGTTCTTGGTCAGTGAAAGAAAAATTCTTCTAAACTGGGGCCTATATTTGCTATAAGAGATAAATTCTGTGCTTTTTATTTTTTAAGGCGATTTCATATAGTATTAAGATATTGCTAGTCAGACTTAGAGATAGAAAAAAGTTAACTACCCTAAAAAGTTATATTTGCCCGAAAATGGATCATTCTATGTTTAATTTATATGCGAAACTGATCTCTCACTCTGAATTCTAAAATAATTGTTTTACCCAAGTTTTTCAAGATATTCAAACGTAAACGCATAAAAAAGTAGATCTATCTGTTATTTTGGGGGAGGTGGGAGCACCTTACAGTTCTCATCTCCAAATTTACCATCTTTTCTATAAATTATTTAATGTTAAAATAGTACTAAATATTGTTAATGTTTTCTTGTATAATGTTAAAAATATCTAAACTGTAGAATGTATTGTAATGAAATTATTTGCCTGAATATCAAACGTAAAATCGTTCCCTATTAAATTAAAACAGAAAAATATGCTTGGAGAGGGGAGAGGTAAAGAATATTTTTCAGTTTCAATTTCAAGGTAACGTTATTGCCAAGAAAACATGAAAAACCAATACAGAAAAAAAAAAAAAAACTTTTAAAAACTTCAATATAATAAATTTTTGTTTAATTATTAACTAATATTTATAGATTATGCCCACAAGTATATTCTTACGTTTGCAAAAATATATGCACATATTATGTTTTTTATATTAATACCCCCCCCCAACAGACACATCCAGAAATACATGAAAGAAAACTCTATATTTAGAAATTTAAAAAGAATCAGAATTGAAATCGGGAATTTAGAACAGAAGTTGTAAATGTATTGGAATCAGGAAAAATACTGGAATCAATACACATCCATTCACCACCTTCATGGAGCAGAGCTCAAAACCCACCGTGTGGCATGACATGGTGACAGCATAGCTGGATAATACAAACGACGAGAACATTACTGTTTTTGTTTTAATAATTATTTTTTATTGAAAAATAAAAAAATTTAAATTGTTCAAAACATTTCCCCCCCCCCCAAAGCTTATGGTTTTTTTTTTTTTGTTTTTGTTTTTTGGTACTTAATGACGAGTGGGGACCCTGTGCAAATATTGGTCGATTTAGCCATGAAAAACTTTTTCAGGCCAAAATAATTTTTTAAAAGCCAAAGAAAATGCCAAATTGATTTTAAACTCCAAATTAATCTAGCGTGTTTTCTGTTTTTACTTTTTTTGTTTCTTTGAGTAAATTTCACTCATACTTTTATTTTGTGCTTGTTTTTATATTATTTTATTTCATTTTAAATTTATTTCAATTCATTTTAAATTAATTTTTATTTTATTTCATTTTAAATTTGTTATTTTATTTCATTTTAAATTCATTTTCATTTTATTTTATCCAAATGTTATTTTGTACATTTATAATAATAAAAAAAAAAATGCTTACTCAACTATTTGAGTGGACAAAAGACTCCGATTCTTCTTATAATTTAAATTATTTCTTTAAATTATAAGAAGAATCAAAGTCCTCTGTCCACTCAAATAGTTGCGTAAGCATTTTTAAATGTACAAAAAAATATTTGGATAAAATAAAAATGAATTTAAAATGAAAATAAAATAACAAATTTAGAACTAATTAAAATAAAAATAAATTTTAAATGGATTAAAATGAAAATAAAGTTAAAATGAATTAAAATAAATAAAACAAGCACAAAATAAAAGTATGAATGAAATTTACTCGGAGAAAAAAAAAAAATCAAAACGGAAAACACGCTCGATTAATTTGGAGTTTTTTGGCATTTTTGGGGGCTTTTCTTTTTCTTTTTCTTTTTTTTTTTGCCTGAAAAAGTTTTTCATGGCTAAATAGACAAATGTTTGAGCTGGGTCCAAACTCGTCATTAAGTACCGGTTTTTTTTTTTTTTTTAATTACCATATTTTTCATGCATATGCTCTAAAAATGTTTTCAAATTATTTAATATTTTTTCACTTTTCATGTTATAAGTCTCTACATGGCATCATCGACATGAGACCATTTCATTTCTCCTACTGAACCCTATATGTATTTCAAAAAATCATATAATAACAAAATAATTTGCAAGATTCAAGCCAAAAAAAAAAAAAAAAAAATATCCATCCAAAAAAATTAAAAAACAAAATAAAACAAAAACAACCCGTACAAGCCAAATCGAACTGCGTACATCGGAACGAATGCGTATTTCGCTAGATAGATAGTACTACTACTCGTGTACGTCAGCCAATTAAAAAGTTTAATAACAAGATTAGTTACAATAATAAAATATACAACAATAAACAATTTTTGTATTACCTTTCTGTTAAATAAAAAGATCGATCAATTTGATTTTAACAACCCGCAGATAAAATGAACTGATTCCTTCAAGAATGTGGAGGAGATAATACATGTGTTTAAGACGCTCTCATTGATTTCAAACTCGATGACGTCAGTTTGGGGTGTGACAAAGACAAATTCAACTGGTTTCTAACATAATTGTCAGTTGGATGATAAATAATACTATGAGAGGATTGAAAAGATGAATGCATACGAGATATGGGGCATGGCCAAAAAGCAAATATATAACAAATAAAGTCACCAAAGGCAAGATAACTTGCTTTTCTTTTACTCACCTGGGAAAGTTTTTGTGGTTTAACTTATTTTAAAACCTGTATTTATTTCGAAACACAGGAATTTTGCAGAGTGTTAAGTCAAAACAAGGCCAAAGTAGCTGACACGAGTGTTGAAAATTTAATGAAGAAATAATTTTTATTTATTTTTTTATATATCCACATTCAACATGTAGGGAACGGGGCTCACCCTTTGACCGGCCTTTTTTCATGTCACTTGATATTTGTCAACTCTTCCTTTTCCAGCCCAGCAGTCACCTCGTCTTGACCCTTAGTGAATGGGTGGGAGGAAGAAAGGACCTTTGCCTGTTGGCAGGGTTGTCAGGTTGGCTTTTTTAGGTCAAATTTCTCAGTTTTGCCTTCAAAATTTCTGTGTGGCATTATTTCAAATTTGGCCATTTTCTGAATATAGCAGAATTAGCAGTAACCAAAATGAGAAATAGAGAGCTTACCTAGGATACGTCTGTTTTGGGCTGAGCGGAAGAGAGAGAGAGAGAGAGTTCCAAGATGCTACACTGAACATTTTAGATAAACATTTTTTGATCGTTATTATTAAAAAAAAAAAAAAAATTTCATAATTAAATAATTAAAAAAGTAGTTCGGATGTCAAAACTTGTAGACTTTTTAATTTTGGCTTTTTTTTTTTATTTTTTGATTCATGGATTTACATGGGAAAACAGCCCAGTAATCAATATCTGCAAACATTTGTCATATCAGAAAAAAAAAATCTATTTGAAAAGACTACCCCCCCCCTTCCGCCCCCACTGAAGGAATCTCACACCTAAATGTTTAAATTTGTTTTCACACTTACTTACTAAATGTCTCTATGGAATCCCTCAGAGAGTTCACAGTTGAGTATGAAACAGTTCTAGAGACATTTTTTACTGCTGGCACCTTGGCTCTGTCCAGTCAGGTCCATAGTCACTGAGTATATCTCAATGAAATATTTGAAATAATTAATGTTTGTATTTTTTGTTTGGAATTCTTTAAACCTAGTACTTTGAAATTAATTGAATCAATTTATGGAAATTTTAAAATTATAAATGCTAAACTATCTCTGAAATAGCTATTTGAAATTGTATTTAAAAAGAAATGTTTAAAAATGATCATATACTTTTTCCTGAGTAAGTCCCAAAGTTTCATTAAAAATCAATAATTATAGATTTTTCAACTATCTTGGATTAATAGACATATTTGTTCTTGGAAACAAAGTCTACTTTAAGAGTCATGACTAAAATTAAATTTATCAATATTTAAAAAATATTTTAAGTTTTAACTCCACAGCCCCTAAGTAAATTTGGTCTTGTGGCGACTTAAATAAATCTTCTCTAAGAATATGATAGACAAATATGAACTTATGTACAAATTGTATCAGTAAAAATGGCTTGGGAAAATTGGCAGTAGTAAAAATGGTAAAATCCTTTAAATATGGAAAAAATAGGAGTGAAAGATATAGATAATAATCTCATTAGTCTATGAAAATCTTGGATGCAATGCATAAAGGGAAAACATTAAAGAACTTTGGCAAATTAAAAATAAATCATATCTATATTTAAAAGTAGATGTGGATTCTCAGCAATTAACCAACTACCTATGTCACCATCTTAGAAAACTGTTGATTATATTAGCATATTTATTCATTGTAAGTGTTTTCTTCAGATTTCATGTGTAATACTAAATAGATGCTAACTCCAAAGTATTAATTATGTTATAATCTTTAAAACAAATTATATCGTCTATAAACATTTCTTTTATCATAATCTGTCCTAGTTGTGAATCACGTTTATGTTAAAGTGTAGTACTTATTCTGATACTATACTTTATCTAGTCTGTTCTTGGTCAGTGAAAGAAAAATTCTTCTAAACTGGGGCCTATATTTGCTATAAGAGATAAATTCTGTGCTTTTTATTTTTTAAGGCGATTTCATATAGTATTAAGATATTGCTAGTCAGACTTAGAGATAGAAAAAAGTTAACTACCCTAAAAAGTTATATTTGCCCGAAAATGGATCATTCTATGTTTAATTTATATGCGAAACTAATTAATTATAAATTTTGTTTTTTCTGGGTGTTCACACGTATTCTTTTGAAAGAAGTAGAATTACATCTTTAGGAGGGATAGCTGAGAGTCCTCATCTACTTTAGGATATAGATATAATTTAAATTTAATTTAACAAACTTCTCAATGTTATCCTTGATCTTGTCCATAAAAATACACTGATGAAAATATGAAAGTACCGTAGGTTTGCAACAACAGATCCCACCTACAAATTTATTATGCCTAGACTATTAGTCACTATCTTATGTAACTTTAGGACCACAGTTTAGACACATTTAGTCATTATAATAAAATCCTTCATTTCCTTCTAGGAGCAATACCATCACAATCGCAGCATCTTAGAGGAAGTAATCTTATTTCCCTCTAAATAATAAGTCTTCCTACCCCCCCTAGTCAAAACTGGCAGGAAGTATACACATTCTACAGATATTGTGTTTGCACAATTTATAACTGGATCATAGACATAACATAATCTTTCCATTTCCTGATTCAAAAATAATAAATTCTCCCTTCTCAAATCACGCTCATTCTCATTGGCTGAGAACTGACAGTTTGATTATTATGGAATCTACCTGTTAATGCATAAACAAAGGCTCCAGAACTTTTCAAATTTGGCAACACTCTCTACAAGAGTCAATCGTTCAACAAAAAAACAAAAAACATATACAAACGTAACCGCTCATAAACACCAAATTAAATACTAATAACCTAACAAGCAAACAAAAACAACCCCTGAAAAAAACATTTGTTCTTAACATGAAGAGGTTGGGGGTGATTACAACAACAACATCAACAACAACAATCATACTTTCATTTTTTACAGGAGGGGGGGGGAGCATGCTTCCACTGGGCAACACCAGTGAACGGGTCCTGCTAGTATTTAAATAATTTAAGTTAATAATCTTGTGAAAAACAAAATTCTGGTTATATGCTTTTAAAATTGTATCTTGTTAAAAATGGGTGACCACCATGTTAAATTTATATGCGAGACTGATCTCTCACTCTGAATTCTAAAATAATTGTTTTACCCAAGTTTTTCAAGATATTCAAACGCAAACGCATAAAAAAGTAGATCTATCTGTGATTTTGGAGGAGGTGGGAGCACCTTACAGTTCTCATCTCCAAATTTACCAGCTTTTCCTTTAATTATTTAATATTGAAATAGTACTAAATATTCTTAACGTTTTCTTGTATAATGTTAAAAATATCTAAACTGTAGAATGTATTGTAATGAAATTATTTTCCTGAATATCAAAAGTAAAATCGTTCCCTATTAAATTAAAACAGAAAAATATGCTTGGAGAGAGGGGAGGTAAAGAATATTTTTTATTTTCAATTTCAAGGTAACGTTATTGCCAAGAAAACATGAAAAACCAATACAGAAAAAAAAAAACTTTTAAAAACGTCAATATAATAAATTTTTGTTTAATTATTAACTAATATTTATAGATTATGCCCACAAGTATATTCTTATGTTTGCAAAAATATATGCACATATTATATGTTTTTTTACATTAATACCCCCCCCCCAACAGACACATCCAGAAATACATGAAAGAAAACTCTATATTTAGATATTTAAAAAGAATCAGAATTGAAATCGGGAATTTAGAACAGAAGTTGTAAATGTATTGGAATCGGGAAAAATACTAGAATCATCCCAACACTAGTGGTGACCAAACTAAATATTATTGTGGTCATTGTTGAGCAAATACTGGAGGGAAAGAAACCTTTAAATTGCGAATCAGAAAGTAATTCCTAGTCTGAATTCAATTTTAAAGACAATAAGTCAAGTTTCATGAATTATTTGTGCTCATAACTCAAGTGAAAATATTGGCATTTTTTTTATACACACCTATC
Source organism: Euprymna scolopes (assembly GCF_053919585.1). Lineage (NCBI taxonomy): Eukaryota > Metazoa > Mollusca > Cephalopoda > Sepiida > Sepiolidae > Euprymna > Euprymna scolopes. The sequence goes on along the minus strand of NC_136487.1, from coordinate 74,495,852 downwards.
CCTATTCACTTCCATCTGCTTCAGGGCAGAGTTAGATATAATGTAAGGTTTTAATAGGTGTGTGTGTGTGGGGGGGTGAATCCCTCTCTTCTTCTCCCAGCCAGGAAGGAGTTCTGTTTAACTGAAAACATAGAACCTATATTAGAGCAATTAACAGTGAAAAAAATGAAAGTTACTTGAAAAGAGTAATGTGTAGGGAGATATTGCCTATTTTTTGTTCTGGATTTCTGGAATGTCAAAACTAACACACGTATTGGATTATCGAATTTAGGAAAACTCGTCCCGGAAAAACTTGTCTCGGAAAAACTCGTCCCCTTTCGCTAGGTAGGAAAACTGGTCCCTTATTGAATAAATATCGATTGAAAACACATTTTATGATCGTTCTTGAAGGAGATATTGTTTTTTAAAATAAACTATTGCCCCCCCCCCCATAATATTTTTTTTAAAATAATTTTACTTGTTTAATGTTTTTTGTTTTTTGTTTTTTTTTTTAAATAAAATCGATTTTCTAAGTGTCCGTTTTCTACCTAACTGGCTAAGTCCTTAGTGGTTTAACTTATTTTAAAACGTTTATTATGTTCATACAAAGTTAATTACAAATTTTTTTTTGTTCTTATTTTAACGATGTTTTTTGGAGTCATAAAAACAATAAAAAAAACAAAACCCAAAAATTAAAAAACAGGGAGCGATTCGTTCGATTCTTCGTTACGCTTTTGGTTTTGTTTTTTAATTATGATAGTTTTTTTGTTGTTATGTTTTTGTTTTCTGTCATACCAAATGCACTCATGCGTTATTTAAAATTATGATTTTATCAATTATCAACATTTATTGTCGTCCTGTCAAATTTTGCAAAAATTAACTTATAAATTAAAAGCGAAATATTTTTTTGGCGCGAGAGATGCCTATGCCATGCTCGTTAACTCATTTTTAATTTTTTTAATTTTTACTTCAAAATTCTAAAATTAATCATTAAGAGAGAAAGTAATCACTAAATAAATTTATTAATCAATTTTATTGAAAACTCCGCTATCGTTTATCATTTTTTGTTGGTTGCTTTTCGAAGGGAGATATAGGTTTTATCCCCCCCTCTCTCTCTAAATTATATTTTTAAAAATATTAAAATTTATTATTTTCTTTTTAAAACCAAATCTCCCTCAGTAATTTCTTTAATTTTCTATTTTTTAGCGATTATCAAGACCCCCTAAGATGTGATATACCGGGCATTATTTCTCGTTCTCCCGTAACACTCGACATGTTTTTTGTTTGTTTTTTTTTTTGTTTTTTTTTCTTTACCAAATAAACGATTCCAAATAAATTAAATAAACAACATAGTCGGCGAGGTAGAAAAATCGATTTGACCCTTTTATAAACAACAGTATATAAGTAAATTCTTTTTATATTAATATAAAAAAAATATGCGGTCTCGTTTATGAACATAATAAAGGCTTTTATTAAAAATACAAAAAAAACATTACACAAGTAAAAATATTTTTAAAAAAATATTATGGGGGGGGTATAGTTTATTTTAAAAAACAATATCTCCTTCAAGAACGATCATAAAATGTGTTTTCAATCGATATTTATTCAATAAGGGACCAGTTTTCCTACCTAGCGAAAGGGGACGAGTTTTCCCGGCACCGGATTATCATTATCTATCATTACACACCATGCACCACCTTCATGGAGCAGCTCAAAAACCACCGTGTGGCATGACATGGTGGTAGCGTAGCTGGATAATACAAACGACGAGAACATTACGGTTTTTGTTTTAATAATTATTTTTTATTCAAAAATAAAAAATTTAAATTGTTCAAAACATGTTTTTTTCCCCCAAAGTTATTGTTTTTTTTCTTTCTTTTTTTTTTATTTTGGTACTTAATGACGAGTGTGGACCCTATGCAAATATTGGTCTATTTAGCCATGAAAAACTTTTTCAGGCCAAAATAATTTTTTAAACGCCAAAGAAAATGCCAAATTGATTTTAAACTCCAAATTAATCTAGCGCGTTTTCTGTTTTTACTTTTTTTTTCTTTGAGTAAATTTCACTCATACTTTTATTTTGTACTAGTTTTTATATTATTTTATTTCATTTTAAATTTATTTTAATTCATTTTTTATTTTATTTCATCCAGAGGGTTTGTATTACTGTACACATAGATTCGAAAAAGTTGTCAAAAAAACAAATATATAAATATTATCAATGGCAAGATAAGTTACTTTTCTACCAAACTGGATATATTTTTTGTGTTTTGATTCAATGTAACATGTTTATTCAGCTCTAAAAAAATGCAGTGTTTACTGATGTATTGGAAAATTCAAAATGGCGCCCGACACTCTCTTTAACATGGTAAGTTTGGGAAAAGGGGTTATAAATAATAAACTAGACAAAATACTATTAAAAAACACCGAATATATGTCAACTTGTGTCACGGTAACATATATTGAGCGAATTTCTAACAGTATTTTGTCTAGCTTATTATTTATAACATCTTTTCCTGAACTTATCGTGTTAAAGAGAGAGTCAGGCGCCATTTTGAATTTTCCAATACATCGGTAAACACTGTATGCTTTTCGAGCTGAATAAACAGGTGCCCGGAAAACTCGTCCCGGGAAAACTCATCCCCTTTCGCTAGGTAGGAAAACTGGTCCCATATTGAATAAATATCGATTAAAAACACATTTTATGATCGTTCTTGAATGAGATATTGGTTTTTAAAATAGCCTATAGCCCCCCCCCCCATAATATTTAAAAAAAATATTTTTACTTGTTTAATGTTTTTTTTTCTTTTTTTTTTTTTTTTTTTAAATAAAATTGATTTTCTAAGTGTCCGTTTTCTACCTTACTGGCTAAGTTCTTAGTGGTTTCACTTATTTTAAAGCGTTTATTATGTTGATACAAAGTTAATTACAATTTTTTTGTTCTTATTTTAACGATGTTTTTTGGAGTCATAAAAACAACATGTTTTTTTGGAGTCATAAAAACAGGGAGCGATTCGATTTTTCGTTACTTTTTTTTTTTTTTTTTTTTAATTATGATAGTTTGGTATAGTTTTTTTGTTGTTATGTTTTTGTTTTCTCTCATACCATATGCACTCATGCGTTATTTAAAATTATAGTTTTATCAATTATCAACATTTATTGTCGTCCTGTCAAATTTTGCAAAAATTAACTAATAAAATTTTTAATTTTTACTTCAAAATTCTAAAATCAATCATTAAGAGAAAAAGTAATCACTAAATAAATTTATTAATCAATTTTATTGAAAACTCCGCTATCGTTTATCAAGAATCTTTTTAATTTCATTTTTTGTTGGTTGTTTTTCGGAGGGAGATATAGTTTTTACCCCCCCCCTCTTAAAATTATATTTTAAAAATATTAAAATTTACTATTTTCTTTTTAAAACCAAATCTCCCTTAGTAATTTCTTTAATTTTCTATTTTTTAGCGATTATCAAGACCCCTAAGATGTGATATACCGGACATTATTTCTCGTTCTCACTCGTTGGATAAAATAAAAATGAATTAAAAATGAAAATAAAATAACAAATTTAGAATTAATTAAAACAAAAATAAATTGTAAATGGATTAAAATGAAAATAAAGTTAAAATGAATTAAAATAAATAAAACAAGCAAGTACAAAATAAAAGTTTGAATGAAATTTGCTCGAAGAAAAAAAAATCAAAACGGAAAACACGCTCGATTAATTTGGAGTTTTTTGGCATTTTTGGGGGGCTTTTCTTTTTTTTTTTGTTTTTTTTGCCTGAAAAAGTTTTTCATGGCTAAATAGACAAATGTTTGAGCTGGGTCCAAACTCGTTACCGGTTTTTTTTTTTAATTACCATATTTTTTATGCACTTGCTCTAAAAATGTTTTCAAATTATTTAATATTTTTTCACTTTTCATGTTATAAGGCTCTACATGGCATCATCGACATGAGACCATTTCATTTCTCCTACTGAACCCTATATGTATTTCAAAAAATCATATAATAACAAAATAATTTGCAAGATTCAAGCCAAAAAAAAAAAAAAAAATATCCATCCAAAAAAATTAAAAAACAAAATAAAACAAAAACAACCCGTACAAGCCAAATCGAACTGCGTACATCGGAACGAATGCGTATTTCGCTAGATAGATAGTACTACTACTCGTGTACGTCCGCCAATTAAAAAGTTTAATAACAAGGTTAGTTACAATAATAAAATATACAACAATAAACAATTTTTGTATTACCTTTCTGTTAAATAAAAAGATCGATCAATTTGATTTTAACAACCCGCAGATAAAATGAACTGATTCCTTCAAGAATGTGGAGGAGATAATACATGTGTTTAAGACGCTCTCATTGATTTCAAACTCTATGACGTCAGTTTGGGGTGTGACAAAGACAAATTCAACTGGTTTCTAACATAATTGTCAGTTGGATGATAAATAATACTATGAGAGGATTGAAAAGATGAATGCATACGAGATATGGGGCATGGCCAAAAAGCAAATATATAACAAATAAACGTAACCAAAGGCAAGATAACTTGCTTTCCTTTTACTCACCTGGGAAAGTTTTTGTGGTTTAACTTATTTTAAAACCTGTATTTATTTCGAAACACAGGAATTTTGCAGAGTGTTAAGTCAAAACAAGGCCAAAGTAGCTGACACGAGTGTTGAAAATTTAATGAGGAAATAATTTTTATTTATTTTTTTATATATCCACATTCAACATGTAGGGAACGGGGCTCACCCTTTGACCGGCCTTTTTTCATGTCACTTGATATTTGTCAACTCTTCCTTTTCCAGCCCAGCAGTCACCTCGTCTTGACCCTTAGTGAATGGGTGGGAGGAAGAAAGGACCTTTGCCTGTTGGCAGGGTTGTCAGGTTGGCTTTTTTTTAGGTCAAATTTCTCAGTTTTGCCTTCAAAATTTCTGTTTGGCATTATTTCAAATTTGGCCATTTTCTGAATATAGCAAAACTAGCAGTAACCAAAATGAGAAATAGAGAGCTTACCTAGGATACGTCTGTTTTGGGCTGCGCGGAAGAGAGAGAGAGTTCCAAGATGCTACACTGAACATTTTAGATAAACATTTTTTGATCGTTATTATTAAAAAAAAAAAAAAAAAAAGGACGTCATTAATAAATAATTTAAAAAGTAGTTCGGATGTCAAAACTTGTAGACTTTTTAATTTTGGCTTTTTTTTTATTTTTTGATTCATGGATTTACATGGGAAAACAGCCCAGTAATCAATATCTGCAAACATTTGTCATATCAGAAAAAAAAAAAATCTATTTGAAAAGACTACCCCCCCTTCCGCCCCCACTGAAGGAATCTCACACCTAAATGTTAAATTTGTTTTCACACTTACTTACTAAATGTCTCTATGGAATCCCTCAGAGAGTTCACAGTTGAGTATGAAACAGTTCTAGAGACATTTTTTACTGCTGGCACCTTGGCTCTGTCCAGTCAGGTCCATAGTCACTGAGTATATCTCAATGAAATATTTGAAATAATTAATGTTTGTATTTTTTGTTTGGAATTCTTTAAACCTAGTACTTTGAAATTAATTGAATCAATTTATGGAAATTTTAAAATTATAAATGCTAAACTATCTCTGAAATAGCTATTTGAAATTGTATTTAAAAAGAAATGTTTAAAAATGATCATATACTTTTTCCTGAGTAAGTCCCAAAGTTTCATTAAAAATCAATAATTATAGATTTTTCAACTATCTTGGATTAATAGACATATTTGTTCTTGGAAACAAAGTCTACTTTAAGAGTCATGACTAAAATTAAATTTATCAATATTTAAAAAATATTTTAAGTTTTAACTCCACAGCCCCTAAGTAAATTTGGTCTTGTGGCGACTTAAATAAATCTTCTCTAAGAATATGATAGACAAATATGAACTTATGTACAAATTGTATCAGTAAAAATGGCTTGGGAAAATTGGCAGTAGTAAAAATGGTAAAATCCTTTAAATATGGAAAAAATAGGAGTGAAAGATATAGATAAAAATCTCATGAGTCTATGAAAATCTTGGATGAAATGCATAAAGGGAAAACATTAAAGAACTTTGGCAAATTAAAAATAAATCATATCTATATTTAAAAGTAGATGTGGATTCTCAGCAATTAACCAACTACCTATGTCACCATCTTAGAAACCTGTTGATTATATTAGCATATTTATTCATTGTAAGTGTTTTCTTCAGATTTCATGTGTAATACTAAATAGATGCTAACTCCAAAGTATTAATTATGTTATAATCTTTAAAAAAAATTATACCGTCTATAAACATTTCTTTTATCATAATCTGTCCTAGTTGTGAATCACGTTTATGTTAAAGTGTAGTACTTATTCTGATACTATACTTTATCTAGTCTGTTCTTGGTCAGTGAAAGAAAAATTCTTCTAAACTGGGACCTATTTTTGCTATGGGAGATAAATTCTGTGCTTTTTATTTTTTAAGGCGATTTTATATAGTATTAAGATATTGCTAGTCAGACTTAGAGATAGAAAAAATTTAACTACCCTAAAAAGTTATATTTGCCCGAAAATGGATCATTCTATGTTTAATTTATATGCGAGACTGATCTCTCACTCTGAATTCTAAATTAATTGTTTTACCCAAGTTTTTCAAGATATTCAAACGTAAACGCATAAAAAAGTAGATCTATCTGTTATTTTGGGGGAGGTGGGAGCACCTTACAGTTCTCATCTCCAAATTTACCATCTTTTCTATAAATTATTTAATGTTAAAATAGTACTAAATATTGTTAATGTTTTCTTGTATAATGTTAAAAATATCTAAACTGTAGAATGTATTGTAATGAAATTATTTGCCTGAATATCAAAAGTAAAATCGTTCCCTATTAAATTAAAACAGAAAAATATGCTTGGAGAGGGGAGAGGTAAAGAATATTTTTCAGTTTCAATTTCAAGGTAACGTTATTGCCAAGAAAACATGAAAAACCAATACAGAAAAAAAAAAAAACTTTTAAAAACTTCAATATAATAAATTTTTGTTTAATTATTAACTAATATTTATAGATTATGCCCACAAGTATATTCTTACGTTTGCAAAAATATATGCACATATTATGTTTTTTATATTAATACCCCCCCCCCAACAGACACATCCAGAAATACATGAAAGAAAACTCTATATTTAGAAATTTAAAAAGAATCAGAATTGAAATCGGGAATTTAGAACAGAAGTTGTAAATGTATTGGAATCAGGAAAAATACTGGAATCAATACACATCCATGCACCACCTTCATGGAGCAGCTCAAAACCCACCGTGTGGCATGACATGGTGACAGCATAGCTGGATAATACAAACGACGAGAACATTACTGTTTTTGTTTTAATAATTATTTTTTATTCAAAAATAAAAAATTTCAATTGTTCAAAACATTTTTCCCCCCCAAAGCTTATTGTTTTTTTTTGTTTTTTGTTTTTGGTACTTAATGACGAGTGTGGACCCTGTGCGAATATTGGTCTATTTAGCCATGAAAAACTTTTTCAGGCCAAAATAATTTTTTAAAAGCCAAAGAAAATGCCAAATTGATTTTAAACTCCAAATTAATCTAGCGTGTTTTCTGTTTTTACTTTTTTTTCTTTGAGTAAATTTCACTCATACTTTTATTTTGTGCTTGTTTTTATATTATTTTATTTCATTTAAAATTTATTTCAATTCATTTTAAATTAATTTTTATTTTATTTCATTTTAAATTTGTTATTTTATTTCATTTTAAATTCATTTTCATTTTATTTTATCCAAATGTTATTTTGTACATTTATAATATTAAAAAAAAATATGCTTACTCAACTATTTGAGTGGACAAAAGACTCCGATTCTTCTTATAATTTAAATTATTTCTTTAAATTATAAGAAGAATCAAAGTCCTCTGTCCACTCAAATAGTTGCGTAAGCATTTTTAAATGTACAAAAAAATATTTGGATAAAATAAAAATGAATTTAAAATGAAAATAAAATAACAAATTTAGAACTAATTAAAATAAAAATAAATTTTAAATCGATTAAAATGAAAATAAAGTTAAAATGAATTAAAATAAATAAAACAAGCACAAAATAAAGTATGAATGAAATTTACTCGGAGAAAAAAAATCAAAACGGAAAACACGCTCGATTAATTTGGAGTTTTTTGGCATTTGGGGGGGCTTTTCTTTTTCTTTTTCTTTTTTTTTTGCCTGAAAAAGTTTTTCATGGCTAAATAGACAAATGTTTGAACTGGGTCCAAACTCGTCATTAAGTACCGGTTTTTTTTTTTTTTAATTACCATATTTTTCATGCATATGCTCTAAAAATGTTTTCAAATTATTTAATATTTTTTCACTTTTCATGTTATAAGGCTCTACATGGCATCATCGACATGAGACCATTTCATTTCTCCTACTGAACCCTATATGTATTTCAAAAAATCATATAATAACAAAATAATTTGCAAGATTCAAGCCAAAAAAAAAAAAAAAAATATCCATCCAAAAAAATTAAAAAACAAAATAAAACAAAAACAACCATATCCATAAAAAACAAACAAACAAAAAAAAAAAACACACCCGTACAAGCCAAATCGAACTGCGTACATCGGAACGAATGCGTATTTCGCTAGATAGATAGTACTACTACTCGTGTACGTCCGCCAATTAAAAAGTTTAATAACAAGGTTAGTTACAATAATAAAATATACAACAATAAACAATTTTTGTATTACCTTTCTGTTAAATAAAAAGATCGATCAATTTGATTTTAACAACCCGCAGATAAAATGAACTGATTCCTTCAAGAATGTGGAGGACTGGAGGAGATAATACATGTGTTTAAGACGCTCTCATTGATTTCAAACTCTATGACGTCAGTTTGGGGTGTGACAAAGACAAATTCAACTGGTTTCTAACATAATTGTCAGTTGGATGATAAATAATACTATGAGAGGATTGAAAAGATGAATGCATACGAGATATGGGGCATGGCCAAAAAGCAAATATATAACAAATAAACGTAACCAAAGGCAAGATAACTTGCTTTTCTTTTACTCACCTGGGAAAGTTTTTGTGGTTTAACTTATTTTAAAACCTGTATTTATTTCGAAACACAGGAATTTTGCAGAGTGTTAAGTAAAAACAAGGCCAAAGTAGCTGACACGAGTGTTGAAAATTTAATGAAGAAATAATTTTTATTTATTTTTTTATATATCCACATTCAACATGTAGGGAACGGGGCTCACCCTTTGACCGGCCTTTTTTCATGTCACTTGATATTTGTCAACTCTTCCTTTTCCAGCCCAGCAGTCACCTCGTCTTGACCCTTAGTGAATGGGTGGGAGGAAGAAAGGACTTTTGCCTGTTGGCAGGGTTGTCAGGTTGGCTTTTTTAGGTCAAATTTCTCAGTTTGGCCTTCAAAATTTGTTTGGCATTATTTCAAATTTGGCCATTTTCTGAATATAGCAAAATTAGCAGTAACCAAAATGAGAAATAGAGAGCTTACCTCGGATACGTCTGTTTTGGGCTGAGCGGAAGAGAGAGAGAGAGTTCCAAGATGCTACAGTGCTACACTGAACATTTTAGATAAGCATTTTTTGATCGTTATTATTAAAAAAAAAAAAAGAATTTCATAATTAAATAATTTAAAAAGTAGTTCGGATGTCAAAACTTGTAGACTTTTTAATTTTGGCTTTTTTTTTTATTTTTTGATTCATGGATTTGCATGGGAAAACAGCCCAGTAATCAATATTTGCAAACATTTGTCATATCAGAAAAAAAAATCTCATGAGTCTATGAAAATCTTGGATGAAATGCATAAAGGGAAAACATTAAAGAACTTTGGCAAATTAAAAATAAATCATATCTATATTTAAAAGTAGATGTGGATTCTCAGCAATTAACCAACTACCTATGTCACCATCTTAGAAACCTGTTGATTATATTAGCATATTTATTCATTGTAAGTGTTTTCTTCAGATTTCATGTGTAATACTAAATAGATGCTAACTCCAAAGTATTAATTATGTTATAATCTTTAAAAAAAATTATATCGTCTTTAAACATTTCTTTTATCATAATCTGTCCCAGTCTTGAATAATGTTTATGTTAAAGTGTAGTACTTGATCTGATACTATACTTCATCTAGTATGTGAAAGAAAAATTCTTCTAAACTGGGGCCTATTTTTGCTATGGGAGATAAATTCTGTGCTTCTTACTTTTTAAGGCGATTTCATATAGTTTTACGATATTGCTAGTCAGACTTAAAGATAGAAAAAAGTTAACTACCCTAAAAAGTTATTATTGCCCGAAAATGGATCATTCTATGTTTAATTTATATGCGAAACTAATTAATTATAAATTTTGTTTTTTCTGGGTGTTCACACGTATTCTTTTGAAAGAAGTAGAATTACATCTTTAGGAGGGATAGCTGAGAGTCCTCATCTACTTTAGGATATAGATATAATTTAAATTTAATTTAACAAACTTCTCAATGTTATCCTTGATCTTCTCCATAAAAATACACTGATGAAAATATGAAAGTACCGTAGGTTTGCAACAACAGATCCCACATACAAATTTATTATGCCTAGACTATTAGTCACTATCTTATGTAACTTTAGGACCACATTTTAGACACATTTAGTCATTATAATAAAATCCTTCATTTCCTTCTAGGAGCAATACCATCACAATCGCAGCATCTTAGAGGAAGTAATCTTATTTCCCTCTAAATAATAAGTCTTCCTACCCCCCCTAGTCAAAACTGGCAGGAAGTATACACATTCTACAGATATTGTGTTTGCACAATTTATAACTGGATCATAGACATAACATAATCTTTCCATTTCCTGATTCAAAAATAATAAATTCTCCCTTCTCAAATCACGCTCATTCTCATTGGCTGAGAACTGACAGTTTGATTATTATGGAATCTACCTGTTAATGCATAAACAAAGGCTCCAGAACTTTTCAAATTTGGCAACACTCTCTACAAGAGTCAATCGTTCAACAAAAAAACAAAAAAACATATACAAACGTAACCGCTCATAAACACCAAATTAAATACTAATAACCTAACAAGCAAACAAAAACAACCCCTGAAAAAAACATTTGTTCTTAACATGAAGAGGTTGGGGGTGATTACAACAACAACATCAACAACAACAATCATACTTTCATTTTTTACAGGAGGGGGGGGGGAGCATGCTTCCACTGGGCAACACCAGTGAACGGGTCCTGCTAGTATTTAAATAATTTAAGTTAATAATCTTGTGAAAAACAAAATTCTGGTTATATGCTTTTAAAACTGTATCTTGTTAAAAATGGGTGACCACCATGTTAAATTTATATGCGAGACTGATCTCTCACTCTGAATTCTAAAATAATTGTTTTACCCAAGTTTTTCAAGATATTCAAACGCAAACGCATAAAAAAGTAGATCTATCTGTTATTTTGGAGGAGGTGGGAGCACCTTACAGTTCTCATCTCCAAATTTACCAGCTTTTCCTTTAATTATTTAATGTTAAAATAGTACTAAATATTCTTAACGTTTTCTTGTATAATGTTAAAAATATCTAAACTGTAGAATGTATTGTAATGAAATTATTTTCCTGAATATCAAAAGTAAAATCGTTCCCTATTAAATTAAAACAGAAAAATATGCTTGGAGAGGGGAGAGGTAAAGAATATTTTTCAGTTTCAATTTCAAGGTAACGTTATTGCCAAGAAAACATGAAAAACCAATACAGAAAAAAAAAACTTTTAAAAACGTCAATATAATAAATTTTTGTTTAATTATTAACTAATATTTATAGATTATGCCCACAAGTATATTCTTATGTTTGCAAAAATATATGCACATATTATATGTTTTTTTACATTAATACCCCCCCCCCCCAACAGACACATCCAGAAATACATGAAAGAAAACTCTATATTTAGATATTTAAAAAGAATCAGAATTGAAATCGGGAATTTAGAACAGAAGTTGTAAATGTATTGGAATCGGGAAAAATACTAGAATCATCCCAACACTAGTGGTGACCAAACTAAATATTATTGTGGTCATTGTTGAGCAAATACTGGAGGGAAAGAAACCTTTAAATTGCGAATCAGAAAGTAATTCCTAGTCTGAATTCAATTTTAAAGACAATAAGTCAAGTTTCATGAATTATTTGTGCTCATAACTCAAGTGAAAATATTGGCATTTTTTTTATACACACCTATCCCTATTCACTTCCATCTGCTTCAGGGCAGAGTTAGATATAATGTAAGGTTTTAATAGGGGTGTGTGTGTGTGGGGGGGGTGAATCCCTCTCTTCTTCTCCCAGCCAGGAAGGAGTTCTGTTTAACTGAAAACATAGAACCTATATTAGAGCAATTAACAGTGAAAAAAATGAAAGTTACTTGAAAAGAGTAATGTGTAGGGAGATATTGCCTATTTTTTGTTCTGGATTTCTGGAATGTCAAAACTAACACACGTATTGGATTATCGAATTTAGGAAAACTCGTCCCGGAAAAACTCGTCTCGGAAAAACTCGTCCCCTTTCGCTAGGTAGGAAAACTGGTCCCTTATTGAATAAATATCGATTGAAAACACATTTTATGATCGTTCTTGAAGGAGATATTGTTTTTTAAAATAAACTATTGCCCCCCCCATAATATTTTTTTAAAAATAATTTTACTTGTTTAATGTTTTTTTTTTTTTTTTTTTTTTTTTTAAATAAAATCGATTTTCTAAGTGTCCGTTTTCTACCTAACTGGCTAAGTTCTTAGTGGTTTAACTTATTTTAAAACGTTTATTATGTTCATACAAAGTTAATTACAAATTTTTTTTTGTTCTTATTTTAACGATGTTTTTTGGAGTCATAAAAACAATAAAAAAAAAAAACCCCAAAAATTAAAAAACAGGGAGCGATTCGTTCGATTCTTCGTTACGCTTTTGGTTTTGTTTTTTAATTATGATAGTTTTTTTGTTGTTATGTTTTTGTTTTCTGTCATACCAAATGCACTCATGCGTTATTTAAAATTATGATTTTATCAATTATCAACATTTATTGTCGTCCTGTCAAATTTTGCAAAAATTAACTTATAAATTAAAAGCGAAATATTTTTTTGGCGCGAGAGATGCCTATGCCATGCTCGTTAACTCATTTTTAATTTTTTTAATTTTTACTTCAAAATTCTAAAATTAATCATTAAGAGAGAAAGTAATCACTAAATAAATTTATTAATCAATTTTATTGAAAACTCCGCTATCGTTTATCATTTTTTGTTGGTTGCTTTTCGAAGGGAGATATAGGTTTTATCCCCCCCTCTCTCTCTAAATTATATTTTTAAAAATATTAAAATTTATTATTTTCTTTTTAAAACCAAATCTCCCTCAGTAATTTCTTTAATTTTCTATTTTTTAGCGATTATCAAGACCCCCTAAGATGTGATATACCGGGCATTATTTCTCGTTCTCCCGTAACACTCGACATGTTTTTTTGTTTGTTTTTTTGTTTTTTTTTCTTTACCAAATAAACGATTCCAAATAAATTAAATAAACAACATAGTCGGCGAGGTAGAAAAATCGATTTGACCCTTTTATAAACAACAGTATATAAGTAAATTCTTTTTATATTAATATAAAAAAAATATGCGGTCTCGTTTATGAACATAATAAAGGCTTTTATTAAAAATACAAAAAAAACATTACACAAGTAAAAATATTTAAAAAAAAATATTATGGGGGAGGGGGTATAGTTTATTTTAAAAAACAATATCTCCTTCAAGAACGATCATAAAATGTGTTTTCAATCGATATTTATTCAATAAGGGACCAGTTTTCCTACCTAGCGAAAGGGGACGAGTTTTCCCGGCACCGGATTATCATTATCTATCAATACACACCATGCACCACCTTCATGGAGCAGCTCAAAAACCACCGTGTGGCATGAAATGGTGGTAGCGTAGCTGGATAATACAAACGACGAGAACATTACGGTTTTTGTTTTAATAATTATTTTTTATTAAAAAATAAAAAATTTCAATTGTTCAAAACATGTTTTTTCCCCCCAAAGTTATTGTTTTTTTTTTGGTACTTAATGACGAGTGTGGACCTTGTGAAAATATTGGTCTATTTAGCCATGAAAAACTTTTTCAGGCCAAAATAATTCTTAAAAAGCCAAAGAAAATGCCAAATTGATTTTAAACTCCAAATTAATCTAGCGTGTTTTCTGTTTTTACTTTTTTTTCTTTGAGTAAATTTCACTCATACTTTTATTTTGTACTAGTTTTTATATTATTTTATTTCATTTTATATCTATTTTAATTCATTTTTAATTTTATTTCATCCAGAGGGTTTGTATTACTGTACACATAGATTCGAAAAAGTTGTCAAAAAAACAAATATATAAATATTATCAATGGCAAGATAAGTTACTTTTCTACCAAACTGGATATATTTTTTGTGTTTTGATTCAATGTAACATGTTTATTCAGCTCTAAAAAAATGCAGTGTTTACTGATGTATTGGAAAATTCAAAATGGCGCCCGACACTCTCTTTAACATGGTAAGTTTGGGAAAAGGGGTTATAAATAATAAACTAGACAAAATACTATTAAAAAACACCGAATATATGTCAACTTGTGTCACGGTAACATATATTGAGCGAATTTCTAACAGTATTTTGTCTAGTTTATTATTTATAACATCTTTTCCTGAACTTATCGTGTTAAAGAGAGAGTCAGGCGCCATTTTGAATTTTCCAATACATCGGTAAACACTGTATGCTTTTCGAGCTGAATAAACAGGTGCCCGGAAAACTCGTCCCGGGAAAACTCGTCCCCTTTCGCTAGGTAGGAAAACTGGTCCCATATTGAATAAATATCGATTAAAAACACATTTTATGATCGTTCTTGAATGAGATATTGGTTTTTAAAATAGCCTATAGCCCCCCCCCCATAATATTTAAAAAAAATATTTTTACTTGTTTAATGTTTTTTTTTCTTTTTTTTCTTTTTTTTTTTTTTTTTTAAATAAAATTGATTTTCTAAGTGTCCGTTTTCTACCTTACTGGCTAAGTTCTTAGTGGTTTCACTTATTTTAAAGCGTTTATTATGTTGATACAAAGTTAATTACAATTTTTTTGTTCTTATTTTAACGATGTTTTTTGGAGTCATAAAAACAACACAAACAAAACAAAAAAATAAAAAAACAGGGAGCGATTCGATTTTTCGTTACTTTTTTTTTTTTTTTTTTAATTATGATAGTTTGGTATAGTTTTTTTGTTGTTATGTTTTTGTTTTCTCTCATACCATATGCACTCATGCGTTATTTAAAATTATAGTTTTATCAATTATCAACATTTATTGTCGTCCTGTCAAATTTTGCAAAAATTAACTAATAAAATTTTTAATTTTTACTTCAAAATTCTAAAATCAATCATTAAGAGAAAAAGTAATCACTAAATAAATTTATTAATCAATTTTATTGAAAACTCCGCTATCGTTTATCAAGAATCTTTTTAATTTCATTTTTTGTTGGTTGTTTTTCGGAGGGAGATATAGTTTTTACCCCCCCCCCCCTCTCAAAATTATATTTTAAAAATATTAAAATTTACTATTTTCTTTTTAAAACCAAATCTCCCTTAGTAATTTCTTTAATTTTCTATTTTTTAGCGATTATCAAGACCCCTAAGATGTGATATACCGAACATTATTTCTCGTTCTCACTCGTTGGATAAAATAAAAATGAATTTAAAATGAAAATAAAATAACAAATTTAGAATTAATTAAAACAAAAATAAATTGTAAATGGATTAAAATGAAAATAAAGTTAAAATGAATTAAAATAAATAAAACAAGCAAGTACAAAATAAAAGTTTGAATGAAATTTACTCGAAGAAAAAAAAATCAAAACGGAAAACACGCTCGATTAATTTGGAGTTTTTTGGCATTTTTTTTGGGGGGGGGGCTTTTCTTTTTTTTTTTTGTTTTTGCCTGAAAAGGTTTTTCATGGCTAAATAGACAAATGTTTGAGCTGGGTCCAAACTCGTTACCGGTTTTTTTTTTTTAATTACCATATTTTTTATGCACTTGCTCTAAAAATGTTTTCAAATTATTTAATATTTTTTCACTTTTCATGTTATAAGGCTCTACATGGCATCATCGACATGAGACCATTTCATTTCTCCTACTGAACCCTATATGTATTTCAAAAAATCATATAATAACAAAATAATTTGCAAGATTCAAGCCCCCCCCCCCCAAAAAAAAAAATATCCATCCAAAAAAATTAAAAAACAAAATAAAACAAAAACAACCCGTACAAGCCAAATCGAACTGCGTACATCGGAACGAATGCGTATTTCGCTAGATAGATAGTACTACTACTCGTGTACGTCCGCCAATTAAAAAGTTTAATAACAAGGTTAGTTACAATAATAAAATATACAACAATAAACAATTTTTGTATTACCTTTCTGTTAAATAAAAAGATCGATCAATTTGATTTTAACAACCCGCAGATAAAATGAACTGATTCCTTCAAGAATGTGGAGGAGATAATACATGTGTTTAAGACGCTCTCATTGATTTCAAACTCTATGACGTCAGTTTGGGGTGTGACAAAGACAAATTCAACTGGTTTCTAACATAATTGTCAGTTGGATGATAAATAATACTATGAGAGGATTGAAAAGATGAATGCATACGAGATATGGGGCATGGCCAAAAAGCAAATATATAACAAATAAACGTAACCAAAGGCAAGATAACTTGCTTTCCTTTTACTCACCTGGGAAAGTTTTTGTGGTTTAACTTATTTTAAAACCTGTATTTATTTCGAAACACAGGAATTTTGCAGAGTGTTAAGTCAAAACAAGGCCAAAGTAGCTGACACGAGTGTTGAAAATTTAATGAGGAAATAATTTTTATTTATTTTTTTATATATCCACATTCAACATGTAGGGAACGGGGCTCACCCTTTGACCGGCCTTTTTTCATGTCACTTGATATTTGTCAACTCTTCCTTTTCCAGCCCAGCAGTCACCTCGTCTTGACCCTTAGTGAATGGGTGGGAGGAAGAAAGGACCTTTGCCTGTTGGCAGGGTTGTCAGGTTGGCTTTTTTTAGGTCAAATTTCTCAGTTTTGCCTTCAAAATTTCTGTTTGGCATTATTTCAAATTTGGCCATTTTCTGAATATAGCAAAACTAGCAGTAACCAAAATGAGAAATAGAGAGCTTACCTAGGATACGTCTGTTTTGGGCTGCGCGGAAGAGAGAGAGAGTTCCAAGATGCTACACTGAACATTTTAGATAAACATTTTTTGATCGTTATTATTAAAAAAAAAAAAAAAAAAAGGACGTCATTAATAAATAATTTAAAAAGTAGTTCGGATGTCAAAACTTGTAGACTTTTTAATTTTGGCTTTTTTTTTATTTTTTGATTCATGGATTTACATGGGAAAACAGCCCAGTAATCAATATCTGCAAACATTTGTCATATCAGAAAAAAAAAAAATCTATTTGAAAAGACTACCCCCCCTTCCGCCCCCACTGAAGGAATCTCACACCTAAATGTTAAATTTGTTTTCACACTTACTTACTAAATGTCTCTATGGAATCCCTCAGAGAGTTCACAGTTGAGTATGAAACAGTTCTAGAGACATTTTTTACTGCTGGCACCTTGGCTCTGTCCAGTCAGGTCCATAGTCACTGAGTATATCTCAATGAAATATTTGAAATAATTAATGTTTGTATTTTTTGTTTGGAATTCTTTAAACCTAGTACTTTGAAATTAATTGAATCAATTTATGGAAATTTTAAAATTATAAATGCTAAACTATCTCTGAAATAGCTATTTGAAATTGTATTTAAAAAGAAATGTTTAAAAATGATCATATACTTTTTCCTGAGTAAGTCCCAAAGTTTCATTAAAAATCAATAATTATAGATTTTTCAACTATCTTGGATTAATAGACATATTTGTTCTTGGAAACAAAGTCTACTTTAAGAGTCATGACTAAAATTAAATTTATCAATATTTAAAAAATATTTTAAGTTTTAACTCCACAGCCCCTAAGTAAATTTGGTCTTGTGGCGACTTAAATAAATCTTCTCTAAGAATATGATAGACAAATATGAACTTATGTACAAATTGTATCAGTAAAAATGGCTTGGGAAAATTGGCAGTAGTAAAAATGGTAAAATCCTTTAAATATGGAAAAAATAGGAGTGAAAGATATAGATAATAATCTCATTAGTCTATGAAAATCTTGGATGCAATGCATAAAGGGAAAACATTAAAGAACTTTGGCAAATTAAAAATAAATCATATCTATATTTAAAAGTAGATGTGGATTCTCAGCAATTAACCAACTACCTATGTCACCATCTTAGAAAACTGTTGATTATATTAGCATATTTATTCATTGTAAGTGTTTTCTTCAGATTTCATGTGTAATACTAAATAGATGCTAACTCCAAAGTATTAATTATGCTATAATCTTGAAAAAAAATTATATCGTCTTTAAACATTTCTTTTATCATAATCTGTCCCAGTCTTGAATCACGTTTATGTTAAAGTGTAGTACTTGTTCTGATACTATACTTCATCTAGTCTGTTCTTGGTCAGTGAAAGAAAAATTCTTCTAAACTGGGGCCTATTTTTGCTATGGGAGATAAATTCTGTGCTTCTTACTTTTTAAGGCGATTTCATATAGTTTTACGATTTCGCTAGTCAGACTTAGAGATAGAAAAAGTTAACTACCCTAAAAAGTTATTATTGCCCGAAAATGGATCATTCTATGTTTAATTTATATGCGAAACTAATTAATTATAAATTTTGTTTTTTCTGGGTGTTCACACGTAATCATTTGAAAGAAGTAGAATTACATCTTTAGGAGGGATAGCTGAGAGTCCTCATCTACTTTAGGATATAGATATAATTTAAATTTAATTTAACAAACTTCTCAATGTTATCCTTGATCTTGTCCATAAAAATACACGGATGAAAATATGAAAGTACCGTAGGTTTGCAACAACAGATGCCACATACAAATTTATTATGCCTAGACTATTAGTCACTATCTTATGTAACTTTAGGACCACATTTTAGACACATTTAGTCATTATAATAAAATCCTTCATTTCCTTCTAGGAGCAATACCATTACAATCGCAGCATCTTTAGAGGAAGTAATCTTATTTCCCTCTAAATAATAAGTCTTCCTACCCCCCCCTAGTCAAAACTGGCAGGAAGTATACACATTCTACAGATATTGTGTTTGCACAATTTATAACTGGATCATAGACATAACATAATCTTTCCATTTCCAGATTAAAAAATAATAAATTCTCCCTTCTCAAATCACGCTCATTCTCATTGGCTGAGAGCTGACAGTTTGATTATTACAGAATCTACCTGTTAATGCATAAACAAAGACTCCAGAACTTTTCAAATTTGGCAACACTCTCTACAAGAGTCAATCGTTCAACAAAAAAAACAAAAAACAAATACAAACGTAACCGCTCATAAACACCAAATTAAATACTAATAACCTAACAAGCAAACAAAAACAACCCCTGAAAAAAACATTTGTTCTTAACATGAAGAGGTTGGGGGTGATTACAACAACAACATCAACAACAACAACAACAATTATACTTTCATTTTTTACAGGAGGGGGGGGGGAGCATGCTTCCATTGGGCAACACCAGTGAACGGGTCCTGCTAGTATTTAAATAATTTAAGTTAATAATCTTGTGAAAAACAAAATGTTGGTTATATGCTTTTAAAACTGTATCCTGTTCAAAATGGGTGACCACCATTTTAAATTTATATGTGAGACTGATCTCTCACTCTGAATTCTAAAATAATTGTTTTACCCAAGTTTTTCAAGATATTCAAACGCAAACGCATAAAAAAGTAGATCTATCTGTTATTTTGGGGGAGGTGGGAGCACCTTACAGTTCTCATCTCCAAATTTACCAGCTTTTCCTTAAATTATTTAATAT
This sequence comes from Euprymna scolopes, assembly GCF_053919585.1. Lineage (NCBI taxonomy): Eukaryota > Metazoa > Mollusca > Cephalopoda > Sepiida > Sepiolidae > Euprymna > Euprymna scolopes. The sequence goes on along the minus strand of NC_136487.1, from coordinate 74,475,848 downwards.
TTAAATAGTACTAAATATTCTTAACGTTTTCTTGTATATTATATTTTTAACATTAGTTAAAAATATAATGTATTGTAATGAAATTATTTGCCTGAATATCCAAAGTAAAATCGTTCCCTATTAAATTAAAACAGAAAAATATGCTTGGAGAGAGGGGAGGTAAAGAATATTTTTTATTTTCAATTTCAAGGTAACGTTATTGCCAAGAAAACATGACAAAACCAATACAGAAAAAACACTTTTAAAAACTTCAATATAATAAATTTTTGTTTAATTATCAACTAATATTTATAGATTATGCCAACAAGTGAATTTAGGAAAACTCGTCCCAGGAAAACTCGTCTCGGGAAAACTCGTCTCCGGAAAACTGGTCCCCTTTCGCTAGATAGGAAAACTGGTCCCTTATTGAATAACTGTCGATTGAAAACACATTTTATGATGGTTCTTGAAGGAGATATTGTTTTTTAAAATAGACTATAACCCCCATAATATTAAAAAAAAAATATTTTTCCTTGGTTAATGTTTTTTTTTTTTTTTTTTTTTAATAAAATCGATTTTCTAAGTGTCCGTTTTCTATCTAACTGGTAAAGTTCTTAGTGGTTTCACTTATTTTAAAGCGGTTATTATGTTTATAAACGAGACCGCTTTTTTTATATTAATATAAAAAAATTTACGGGTTTGTATTACTGGGGTTTGTATTACTGTACACATAGAGTCGAAAAAGTTGTCAAAAAACAAATATTTAACAAATAAATGTTATCAAAGGCAAGATAAATTACTTTTCTACCAAACTAGATATAATTTTCGTGTTTTTATTCAATTTAACATGTTTATTCAGCTCAAAAAGCATATAGTGCTTACCGATGTATTGGAAAATTTAAAATGGCGGCCGACTCTCTCTTTAACACGGTAAGTTCGGGAAAAGGTGTTATAAATAATAAACTAGACAAAATACTATTAAAAAACCACCGAATATATGTCAAGTTATGTCACAGTAATATTTATTGAGCAAATTTCTACCAGTATTTTGTCTAGTTTATTATTTATTACACCTTTTTCCGAACTTACCGTGTTAAAGAGAGAGTCGGCCGCCATTTTAAATTTTCCAATGCATCGGTAAACACTGTATGCTTTTTGAGCTGAATAAACATGTTAAATTGAATAAAAACACGAAAATTATATCCAGTTTGGTAGAAAAGTAATTTATCTTGCCTTTGATAACATTTATTTGTTATATATTTGTTTTTTGACAACTTTTTCGAATCTATGTGTACAGTAATACAAACCCAGAGAGGGAGAGAGAGAGAGAGGGGTAAAAACTATATCTCTCTCCGAAAAACAACCAACAAAAAATGAAATTAAAAAGATTCTTGATAAACGATAGCGGGGTTTTCAAGAAAATTGATTAATAAATTTTTTCTCTTAATGATTGATTTTAGAATTTTGAAGTAAAAATTAAAAAAAATTAAAATTAGTTAACAAGAGATTGTTAGCACATGGCATCTCTCGCGCCAAAAAAATATTTCGTTTTTAATTTATTAGTTAATTTTTGCAAAATTTGACAGGACGACAATAAATGTTGATAATTGATAAAATTATAATTTTAAATAACGCATGAATGCATTTGATATGAGAGAAAACAAAAACATAACAAAAAAACTATCATAATTAAAAAAAAAAAAAAAAGTAACGAAAAATCGAATCGCTTCCTGTTTTTTAATTTTTTAGTTTTGTTTTTAATTATTGTTTTTATGACTCCAAAAAACATCGTTAAAATAAGAACAAAAAAAATTGTAATTAACTTTGTATGATCATAATAAACGCTTTAATATAAGTGAAACCACTAAGAACTTAGCCAGTTAGGTAGAAAACGGACACTTAGAAAATCGATTTTATTTAAAAAAAAAAAAACATTAAACAAGTAAAAATATTTTTTAAAAATATTAGGGGGGGGCTATATTCTATTTTAAAAAATAATATCTCCTTCAAGAATGATCATAAAATGTGTTTTCAATCGATATTTATTCAATAAGGGACCAGTTTTCTTACCTAGCAAAAGGGGACCAGTTTTCCGGAGACGAGTTTTCCCGGGACGAGTTTTCCGGGGACCATTTTTTATACACACCTATCCCTATTTACTTCCATCTGCTTGAGGGCTGAGTTAGATATAATGTAAGGTTTTAATGGGGGTGTGGGGGGGGTGAATCCCTCTCTTCTTCTCCTAGCCAGGAAGGAGTTCTGTTTAACTGAAAACATAGAACGTATATCAGAGCAATTAACAGTGAAAAAAAATGAAAGTTGCTTGAAAAGAGTAATGTGTAGGGAGATATTGCCTATTTTTTGTTCTGGATTTCTGGAATGTCAATCTGTGTTTTACGAACACGCATGCGCATTTATCATTAAAACATGTGCCATGACAGCTCCTTAATAGTAACTAACACACGTATTGGATTATCATTATCTTTCAATACACATCCATGCACCACCTTCATGGAGCAGCTCAAAACCCACCGTGTGGCATGACATGGTGGTAGCGTAGCTGGATAATACAAACGACGAGAACATTACTGTTTTTGTTTTAATAATTATTTTTTATTGAAAAATAAAAAATTAAAATTGTTCAAAACATGTTTTTTTCCCCAAAGCTTATTGTTTTTTTTTTGTTTTGTTTTTTTTTTGTACTTAATGACGAGTGTGGACCCTGTGCAAATATTGGTCTATTTAGCCATGAAAAACTTTTTCAGGCCAAAATAATTCTTAAAAAGCCAAAGAAAATGCCAAATTGATTTTAAACTCCAAATTAATCTAGCGTGTTTTCTGTTTTTACTTTTTTTTTTCTTTGAGTAAATTTCACTCATACTTTTATTTTGTGCTTGTTTTTATATTATTTTATTTCATTTTATATCTATTTTAATTCATTTTAAATTTATTTTTATTTTATTTCATTTTAAATTTGTTATTTTATTTCATTTTAAATTTGTTATTTTATTTCATTTTAAATTCATTTTTATTTTATTTTATCCAAATATTATTTTGTACATTTATAATAAAAAAAAATGCTTACTTAACTATTTGAGTGGACAAAAGACTCCGATTCTTATAATTTAAATTATTTCTTTAAATTATAAGAAGAATCAAAGTCCTCTATCCACTCAAATAGTTGCGTAAGCATTTTTTTTTTATTAAAAATGTACAAAAAAATATTTGGATGAAATGAAAATGAATTTAAAATGAAAATAAAATAAATTTAGAATTAATTAAAATAAAAATAAATTTTAAATGGATTAAAATGAAAATAAAGTAAAAATGAATTAAAACAAATAAAACAAGCAAGCACAAAATAAAAGTATGAATGAAATTTACTCGAAGAAAAAAAAATCAAAACGGAAAACACGCTCGATTAATTTGGAGTTTTTTGGCATTTTGGGGGGCTTTTCTTTTCGTTTTTTTTTTTTGCCTGAAAAAGTTTTTCATGGCTAAATAGACAAATGTTTGAGCTGGGTCCAAACTCGTCATTAAGTACCGTTTTTTTTTTTTTTTTAATTACCATATTTTTCATGCACATGCTCCAAAAATGTTTCCAAATCATGTTGGCAGCTGGTTTGGCTGCCCCATACCCAGCATTTCAATTTTCAAAGGAAGAAAAAAATTTTTTTAAATTTAAAAAAGGCGTCATCGACATGAGACCATTTCATTTCTCCTACTGATCACGATATGTCTTTAAAAAAAAAAAATCATATAATAACAAAATAATTTGCAAGATTCAAGCCAAAACAAAATAAATATCCATTCTAAAAGATAAAATAAATAAATAAATAAATAAACCGAACAAGCCAAAATAAAAAAAAGCCATAATAAATAAGAAAAACAAGTCGCCCGCTCGGAACCAATGCGTATTTCGCTAGAGGGATAGTACTCGTGTACGTCCGCCAATTAAAAAGTTTAATAACAAGGTTAGTTACAATAATAAAATATACAACAATAAACAATTTTTGTATTAAAAAGATCGATCAATTTGATTTTAACAACCCGCAGATAAAATGAACAGATTCCTTCAAGAATGTTGAGGAGATAATACATGTGTTTAAGACGCTCTCATTGATTTCAAACTCTATGGCGTCATTTTGGGTGTGACAAAGACAAATTCAACTGGTTTCTAACATAATTGTTAGTTGGATGATAAATAATACTATGAGAGGATTGAAAAGATGAATGCATACGAGATATGGGGCATGGCCAAAAAGCAAATATATAACAAATAAACGTCACCAAAGGCAAGATAACTTGCTCTTCTTTTACTCACCTGGGAAAGTTTTTGTGGTTTAACTTATTTTAAAACCTGTATTTATTTCGAAACACAGGAATTTTGCAGAGTGTTAAGTAAAAACAAGGCCAAAGTAGCTGACATGAGTGTTGAAATTTTAATGAAGAAATAATTTTTATTTATTTTTTATATACCCACATTCAACATCTAGTGAAAGGGGCACAGGCTTTGACCGGCCTTTTTTCAGGTCACTTGATATTTGTCACCTCTTCCTTCGTCCAGCAGTCACCTAGTCTTGACCCTTAGTGGATGGATGGGAGGAAGAAAGGACCTTTGCCTGTTGTCAGGGTTGTCAGGTTGGCTTTTTTTTAGGTCAAATTTCTTAGTTTTATCTATCAATACACATCCATGCACCACCTTCATGGAGCAGCTCAAAAACCATCATGTGGCTTGACATGGTGGCAGCTTAACTGGATAATACAATAAACAACCCTACGACATCATGGTACACAAGTAAAACAATTAGTAAAAACAGCAGTTTAGTTTTTCTTAACCTTGCTCACCCAAGCTTCACAACATAACCACTACTACCAGGCAAATATCATGGTGTCAATACAAGTACCAAGTCTTGACTGGGGCTCGTTAAACATTGTTAAATCATTCAAACTATTTCGACAATGTATGGAGCTTTATACTTAACCATCAAAGCAACAAAGCATGAAGACAAGATGATGCTAATTCTCCTCGCAGCCAGCGAAAAAGGCCTATGTCCATACAATAGTTGGTCGATGATAGATGATAAAATACATATTGGGATCAGTAGGAGAAATGAAATGGTCTCATGTCGAGAGAGCCTTATAACATGAAAAGTGAAAAAATATTAAATAATTAATTAAAAAAAATTAAATAATTTGGAAACATTTTTAGAGCATGTGCAAAATATGGTAATTAAAAAAAATCCTCAATAAGTTTTGGGAAAAAACATGTTTTGAACAATTGAAATTTTTATTTGAATAATAATTATTAAAACAAAAACCGTAATGTTCTCGTCGAGTAGTTTTTATTTTATTCAAGAAAATAAAAGGTACACATGCACTTATTGAGCCGTGCTGAAATCATAACTAACGCTAAAGCTTTTGTTTATCGCCAGAAGTGCTAATTTGGACTTGCTCCAATGTTCCTGTTAATAATTACCTATAACTATAATCTCCAGCCAAAAAAAATTATCCATCCAAAAAAAAAAAAAAATACAGAAAAAAATCATAATAACAAAATAATTCGCGAAGCGCTAAGTTCAAGCAAAAATAAATAAAAACTAGGCAATACACGCAAAAGATTCTTTCCTTGTAAAAATAATAATTACTCCCTAAGTCGAACTGCGTACAATATCGAAGCCGGTGCGCATTTTGCTAGAAGAGTAGCACTCTTGTATGTCAGCCATATATATATCGCGGTTTGCTTGATCTGTGTTGGTTAATAGAAATTCTTGTGTGCAGGGCGTTTGCTCAGTTGGTAGAGTGCTTGCCTCGCATGCAAGAGGCTCGGGTTTCGAATCCTGAGTTCTGATGTGTCTAACTGATGAGCCCAAATGAGGGCGAAACTCGAGTCTTGGACTTCCGGTTCTTTGACTGTCATGGCTCTTGTGGGCTGCGACGTTGTTTGGCTGTGGAATTGATTATATATATATATATATATATATATATATATATATATATATATATATATATATATATATATACTATAAAGCTGAACGTCTGTGTGTGTGTGTGTGTGTGTGTGTGTGTGTGTGTGTGTATCTACGAATAGTCTCCTATATGGTTGACTATTTTAGAAAAACTGATTATATATAATGATAGAAGATGTATTGAAGATCAGCAATGGGTATGTTTGATCTGGCAGAACGGTGATTCATAAAAATTGTGGGGTCTGCATTCGCACCTGGCCCCCAAAGTATGGAAATAAAAAATGAAAAAAAAACGTTTGCAAGGATTTTTGATATAGATGTATATAAGAATACTTTGATAAGTATGTTTCAACTTAAATAGGGATGGTATAATAAAATTTTGGGGTCTGCGTTTGCACCTGTATTCCATGGAAATATGGCACAAACTTTAAGAAAGACTTTTCATATCTACTGCTACTTCTGCTAGTATATATATATATATATATATATATATATATATATATATATATATAAAGGCAAATTGTGTGTGTGTGTGTGTGTGTGTGTGTGTGTGTGTGTGTGTGTTTCACAAAAACTTTCAACAAAGGCGACAGATTTTAACGAGATCGGTATTGTTTTAAACTCGATCCTTATGACGACAAATATCGAAAAATTGGCCAAAAACATTTATTCCTTCACGCTCTGTACAAGGAAGAGTCGTTTTTTTGCGTGGCCAGTTTTGCAAATCATCGTATTGATTGGGTTGACTTCGCTTAATTTCAACATTCCAGGCTTCTAGTTGGACGATGGAGATATCGTCAAAGACGTCACGTTTTTTTTTTTTTTTTCCTCCTTCGCATTACCGATTCGAGCCTGTCTGCCTACTACCAACGGTTTTTTTATTTTTCTCTCTTCACCCAGACTGCCTACTGTTGTTTCGCCTCCCCCTCCCTCCCTCCATCCGCTACTACCAATTAAATCCACCTCCCCATTCTTTACTAGACCCAAGCAACACTGGGGAACCACGCGATTATAACAATTTTTTTTAAACATCTTTTAATCCCCCCCGCCCCCGTTGGGGAGTCCTTACGACACCTCCACACACCTGGGCAATGCCAGGTACCCCCACTAGTAAATAATGAATGGAAAAGCTAGTTCAGGGTAAACTCCTTGAACAGCTACAGCAAAGCTGGGGATTATTCTGCCCCATGAGATGCTTGTTGAGAGGTTAGGATTATGTGTTCATCGTGTTTTTGATGGCAGTCGCACCATCCTACCACTATGAGTATGCGTTTGAGAGTCATTTGGTACGTTTGAGGCTGCACGTACAGGTGGATCCACAGAGGTCATTCATTTTTTGCGACATTTGTGGGATAAACATGGGAATACTCCTTATGTGTTGTGTTGGTTTTTTTCTTCGCTGCACATACCCAGACATTCTCCAGGAGATAAGAGTGGTGATCATCTGCCTGGGATACTGCAGTCACTGGGTGCATGCTTCCAAACAGAGTTTTGTACCCTTATCCTTTGGCCATGGTATAGGGGTGGTAGATGCTCTTTGAATGCATGTTGGTTGAAGTACTTCTTTTAGTTTTGCTGTTTGTTGTTGGATCGTGCTATATATCTGATCCTGATGGTGTGGTCGTTCCTGATTTTGGTTATCAGTAGAGATTGGATTCATCTACCCATACGCAGGACTTGTTATGACACTTGAAATTGGAGTGCAGCACCAGTGCAGCAGCACAATTTCAGGCATTGTTCCCAATTGTTTGACTTTCTTGAGAATGTTCAAACGTTCATTTACCTCGTCAGCAGTGAAATCCCATTTCTTTACTCGCAGTCGACATCTGTTAACAAAGATGTCTGTTGTTTCAGTAGGCTTTTGTTGATATTTGTTGAGTTTAGGTCTACAGACACGGTGGTTGGTTGCCATTTTGAGCTGATCCATGAAGGCAGTGATTATTATTTGTTACTCTTGAAGTTATCATCTGAAAATTTTAAAATTATAACTGCTAAACTATCTCTGAAATAGCTATTTGAAATTGTATTTAAAAAGAAATGTTTAAAAATGATCATATACTTTTTCCTGAGTAAGTCCCAAAGTTTCATTAAAAATCAATAATGATAGATTTTTCAACTATCTTGGATTAATAGACACATTTGTTCTTGGAAACAAAATCTACTTTTAGAGTTATCACTAAAATTAAATTTATCAATATTTAAAAAATATTTTAAGTTTTAACTCCCCAGCCCCTAAGTAAATTTGGTCTTGTGGCGACTTAAATAAATCTTCTCTAAGAATATGATAGACAAATAGGAACTTATGTACAAACTGTATCAGTAAAAATGGCTTGGGAAAATTGGCAGTAGTAAAAATGGTAAAATTCTTTAAATATGGAAAAAATAGGAGTGAAAGATATATATAAAAATCTCATGAGTCTATGAAAATCTTGGATGAAATGCATAAAGAGAAAACATTAAAGAACTTTGGCAAATTAAAAATAAATCATATCTATATTTAAAAGTAGATGTGGATTCTCAGCAATTAACCAACTACCTATGTCACCATCTTAGAAAACTGTTGATTATATTAGCATATTTATTCATTGTAAGTGTTTTCTTCAGATTTCATGTGTAATACTAAATAGATGCTAACTCCAAAGTATTAATTATGTTATAATCTTTAAAAAAAATTATATCGTCTTTAAACATTTCTTTTATCATAATCCGTCCCAGTCTTGAATCATGTTTATGTTAAAGTGTAGTACTTGTTCTGATACTATACTTTATCTAGTCTGTTCTTGGTCAGTGAAAGAAAAATTCTTCTAAACTGGGGCCTATTTTTGCTATGGGAGATAAATTCTGTGCTTCTTACTTTTTAAGGCGATTTCATATAGTTTTACGATATTGCTAGTCAGACTTAGAGATAGAAAAAGTTAACTACCCTAAAAAGTTATTATTGCCCGAAAATGGATCATTCTATGTTTAATTTATATGCGAAACTAATTAATTATAAATTTTGTTTTTTCTGGGTGTTCACACGTAATCATTTGAAAGAAGTAGAATTACATCTTTAGAGAGTCCTCATCTAATTTAGGATATAGATATAATTTAAATTTAATTTAACAAACTTCTCAATGTTATCCTTGATCTTGTCCATAAAAATACACGGATGAAAATATGAAAGTACCGTAGGTTTGCAACAACAGATGCCACATACAAATTTATTATGCCTAGACTATTAGTCACTATCTTATGTAACTTTAGGACCACATTTTAGACACATTTAGTCATTATAATAAAATCCTTCATTTCCTTCTAGGAGCAATACCATCACAATCGCAGCATCTTTAGAGGAAGTAATCTTATTTCCCTCTAAATAATAAGTCTTCCTACCCCCCCCTAGTCAAAATAATAAATTCTCCCTTCTCAAATCATGCTCATTCTCATTGGCTGAGAGCTGACAGTTTGATTATTACAGAATCTTCCTGTTAATGCATAAACAAAGGCTCCAGAACTTTTCAAATTTGGCAACACTCTCTACAAGAGTCAATCGTTCAACAAAAAAAACAAAACAAATACAAACGTAACCGCTCATAAACACCAAATTAAATACTAATAACCTAACACGCCAACAAAAACAACCCCTGAAAAAAACATTTGTTCTTAACATGAAGAGGTTGGGGGTGATTACAACAACAACATCAACAACAACAATCATACTTTCATTTTTTACAGGAGGGGGGGGGGCATGCTTCCACTGGGCAACACCAGTGAACGGGTCCTGCTAGTATTTAAATAATTTAAGTTAATAATCTTGTGAAAAACACAATTCTTGTTATATGCTTTTAAAACTGTATCCTGTTAAAAATGGGTGACAACCATGTGTTAAATTTGTATGCGCGACTGATCTCTCACTCTGAATTCTAAAATAATTGTTTTACCCAAGTTTTTCAAGATATTCAAATGTACACGTATAAAAAAGTAGATTCATCTGTTATTTTGGTGGAGAATGTCTGGGTATGTGCGACAAAGAAAAAAAGCAACACATAATGATGTCTATTCCACAAATGTCGCAAAAAATGAAAAATGTCCAAAGGATAAGGGTACAAAACTCTGTTTGGAAGCATGCACCCAGTGACTGCAGTATCCCAGGCAGATGATCACCGCTCTTATCTCCTGGAGAATGTCTGGGTATGTGTAGCGAAGAAAAAAAACAAACACAACACATAAGGAGTATTCCCAAGATGTTTATCCCACAAATGTCGCAAAAAATGAATGACTTCTGTGGATCCACCTGTGCGTGTGTCTTCGAACATACCAAATGACTCTCAAACGCATACTCATAGTGGTAGGATGGTGCGACTGCCATCAAAAACAGACATGATGAACACATAATCCTAACCTCTCAACAAGCATCTTATGAGGCAGAATAATCCCCAGCTTTGCTGTAGCTGTTCAGGCAGTTTACCCTGAACTAGCTTTTCCATTCATTATTTACTAGGGGGAAAACCTGGCGTTGCCCAGGTGTATGGAGGTGTAGTAAGGACTCCCCAACGGGGGGCGGGGAGGAGATTAAAAGATGTTTAAAAAAAATTGGTATAGTCGGTGTTGCTTGGATCTAGTAAGGAACTCCGGGGGGGGGGGGATTTAATTGGTAGTAGCGGATGCTGGGGGAGGCGAAACAACAGTAGGCAGTCGGGGTGGAGAGAGAAAAATAATAAAAAACCTGTGGTAGTAGGCAGACAGGCTCGAACCTGTAATGCGAAGGAGGACAAAAAAAAAAAAAAGAATGTGACGTCTTTGACGATATCTCCCACGTCCGACCAGAAGCTCGGAATGTTGAAATTAAGCGAAGTCAATCCAATCAATATGATGACTTGCAAAAATGGCCACACAGAAAACCGACTCTTCCTTGTACAAAGTTGAGGGTGAAGGAATAAATGTTGTTGGCCAATTTTTCGATATTTGTCGTCATAAGGATCGAGCTTTAAAGCGATACCGATCTCGTTAAAATCCGTCGCCTTTGTTGAAAGTTTTTGTGAAACACACACACACACACACACACACACATTTTGCCTTTATATATAGAGAGAAGATGTTTGTTTTGTTTACAAACCTAATATTATGATCTTTGTTTCAGAGAAAGGGGGATGTAATGATATTGCCTATTCTTTTGTTCTGGATTATCATAAATATAAAAAAAAACATTTTTATATGTACAAAGACCGCATGCGCATTATACATAAAACATACGCCATGACAGTTCCTCAATTGTAGTCAACACATGTGTTTCATTTAATAGATGTAGTAGGAAATAAAAAAAAATTACAAAATTGTTTTATTAAAATTATATTTTATTATGTTGACTTTCCAATAAATGTCTTTACAATTATATTTTTATACATTTTTATACAATAAATGATTTGGATTTCAAATGGCGCTTCTTGCCCAGTTTAAACAATTATGAATATATCATTTGCGATTTCTATTTTTAATAATAAAAAAAATATATATACGTTTCATGAAAAACTATCCCGTTTTCATTAATTAAATCGAAACATTTCCAATTAAACAATTATGGATACATGTTCTTTCAGTTTCTTTATTTACATATTTTCATAGTTCTTCCCCTTGTCGGAAATTTATCCTCTTTCAGATTAATTTGACACGAAAATAACGGCCTGAAAAAAAAATATAAGGATGAAATAAAAAAAGAGGGGGGGGGGGTAAAGAATAAAATATAAAGGTCTTGTTTTAAAACGAAGAAGAGATTTTATTTACAATGAAGTTGGTTGCAAATTTTTCCCTTTGCAGGCATTAAATTCAAAAACAGAGAATGCCAAGGTAACAACACATAATGAAAAAAAAAAAAAAATGCTGGTTCTTCTTATATTGAAAATGTTGTATCAATGAACGAATACAATATTATGATTCAAATAGTGGTTCCTAATCACTCTCATATGCAATAAATTTTATGAATGTACTCACAAATTGATAGTAGTTAGGCATGTGCCTTTTTCTTTTTTCTCAATTTAAAGTCCTTTAAAATTTCTCTCCTTCCAATTACATGCAAAGCGTAGCCACGTAAATAAGTCTTCAGAAGTTTGCTTTCAACGCGTCCGAGGTATTCTATGTCAGGTGATCTTCTTTGAAGGAGGGCTCGTCAAAATTCCATATCTGTGCTGGGCAATGAATTCACGTCCAATATCTATGTCGATGGAATTCAAAAGAGGCTGAATTTCGCGCTGGGCTTGTGACGTCATCAAGGAGCTAGTATTGCTCTTTTTCTTTAAATTAAAGGGAGTTTCATACGAACTCAACATATATGAAACTAAGAATCATAAAAGATACGAAATACAGAAAATCAAATGTAAGAACCAGAATAAAAATATAATAAATGTATAAACAGGGGGATGCATAATTATTGGTACAAAAAAAAATTCCAACACCCTAAGTAATTAATATCTAGTTTAATTTTTATTGTTATTTATTTCTTACTTTGCCCATTGTTATATTCCTAAATACTTAGGAAATAAAGACAAACGTGAGTTACACCGAGTGGTATGTGTAATGGGGTTTATTTATAATACAGAAACGTAAGGCTGCTCGCCTAAGGTAAATAGAAGTACATAGTAACAAGTATGGGGAAGAAAGTCTGATAATCAACACGTAAGACTATCCGTCTTACTGCGACTGCTTGTCTGCCGCTGTCTGCCGCTGTCTGCCAAACAGTCCAATATATATATACAGTTTGTAACCGGTGTATAGCCAGTTATGTTCCTTCACAACACCTCCCCCTGAAGCTGAAATCTTCCTGATTTTAGCTTAAATACCTCTTCCTTTTAGGGTCAGGGCTTAATCTCCTGGTAACTTTTCTCTTTCTTGCGCTTTTCCTTCTGGTCAGCGTTACCCGGGGTAAAGGTTTCTGTCCAGCCCGTATGGTCGGTTCAGGCGAAATATTCATTGTTTGCGGTACACACGCTGGTTTTGGTATATCAAAAATATCGCACAATGTTTCCATTGGTGTCTCTTCCACATTTGGAGACAGTCTGGGACGTATTTGATTTCTGTGTCTTTTGCAGACAAAACTTAATCCTTGGATGGTATAGACCATGCTCCCAATCCTTTTTTTGATAATACCTTCAACCCACTGATTTCGTCCATTTTGAAAATTTTTGAAATATACATTTTCACCTGGGGAGAAGCACTTGGTATTAAGGTTTTCTTTTTTGAAAACTTTCTTTTTCTCTGGTAGCAGCCTATCGAAGACAGATCTTATCTTTCTTGCAAACATTAGCTCAGCCGGGGAAGAATTGACATTATTATTAGGATTTGGTGTCACCCTGTAAATTGCTAAAAATGTCTGAATACATTGTTCGTCTGTGTCCGTAGTAAGATTTTTCTTAAGTGCCCTTTTAAACGTATCTACAAATTTTTCGGCCAACCCATTCGATCGTGGATGGTACACAGGTGTTGTCATATGTAAAATATTTAGTGAGTCACAGAATTCTTTGAATTCATGAGCAGTAAATGCTGTTCCATTATCGCTCACTAAGGTTTTTGGCACTCCAAAACGGCTAAAAATTTCATTAAGCGCACTCACAGTGTTTTTTGCTGTTGGATGTCTAAACTTAAATATTTCTGGCCATTTTGAAAAAGAATCTACAATAATCAAGTAAAAATAACCATTTATAGGTCCCGCATAATCAATATGCAGACGTGACCAGGGTAGGTCCGTCTTTGGCCATGGCGTCGTTTTTACTGGAGGATCTCGAGCTGCTAATTGACATCCTCTGCATGTCTTGACACATTTTTCAACTTCCTTGTCCATACCAGGCCAGTACACATATCCTCTCATAAGGGATTTCATTCTCGAAATGCCCGGATGACCTGTATGAAATTCCTTCAGAATTTTCCTCTGTAACGTTAGTGGAATTACGATCCTCTCACCATACATGAGCACATCTTCACAGATGGAAAAAGGCGTTGTTTGATCTACCTTTTTATTTTTTTTTATCCATCCCAATTGATTTTTCATTTTCTTAATGAAAATGTCATTTACTGCCTCTTTTTTTATTTTTTCGAAAGTTACCGGAAGTTCACGTATCATATTACACATTGAACTTGTACATTCACTTTCGTCTTTAAGCGCAGCAATTACCGTTTCTTCGAAACTTTCGCTTCTTTTAGGGATCAACCGTGATAATGCATCTGCGTGTCCTAACTTTTTTGAGGATACATGTTCCATCTTAAACTGATAGTTTAAGAGGGTTACAGCCCATCGCTGTAATCGATTCGCAGTATGTGTGGGAATGCCTTTCTTTGATCCAAATATGGTAAGTAGGGGTTTATGGTCGGTTTGCAAAATAAAAGATCGTCCATGGAGAAATCGATTGTACTTTGTAATTCCAAATATTATCGACAGCGCCTCTTTTTCAATTTGGCTGTAATTTTTCTCCGCTGCAACCAACGTTCTTGAAGCATGGGCGATAGCTTTTGTCCTACCATCCTCATACTTGTGAAGTAATACAGCGCCAACACCGTAATCACTGGCGTCCGTTGCTAGTATTAGTTCCTTTTCTGGATTGAAATGTGCCAATGCTAAGTCTGACAGTAGACATCTTTTGATATTTTGGAAAGCAGATTCACATTCCTTATTCCAGTTCCATTTAACACCCTTTTTCAGTAACTCGTTAAGAGGAGCTCTTAAATTATGTATGTTAGGGATGTAAATTGCATAGTATTGAACTAATCCCAAAAACGATTTTAATTTTGTTACTGAATCTGGAGCAGGCATCTTTTCAATTGCTTCAGTCCTTTGTGGATCCGGTCTTCGACCCTCTTTGTCGATTATTTGACCTAGATATTTAATTTTTTTCATAAAAAAATCGCATTTTTCTGGGCTCAATTTAAAACCAAATTCCTGTATTCTTTTGAATACTTCTTTTACATGCTTCTTATGATCTTGCAAATTTTCACTTTTAATTAGGATATCGTCAAGGTAGGCCATTGAAAATTCCAACCCTGCCAGCATCGTGTCCATAATTTGCTGGAAAATAGCAGGAGCAACATTTAATCCAAAAGGAAGCCTCTTTAGCTTAAAAATGCCCTTATGAGTATTTATGCCTAAGTATTTGGAGCATTCATCGCTGATCTTAATTTGCAAGTAAGCATCTGAGAGGTCTATCTTAGAAAAAATTTTTCCTCCGTTAAGCTTAGAGAACAGATCTTCTGCGGACGGAAGGGGATAATTATGGTCCAATAGACAGTCATTTAAACCCGTTGAAAAATCTCCACAGACCCTTATTCTGTTATTTTTTTTCTTTACATACACGGTTGGACTTGCCCAATCTGTGTGGTTAACTTTTTCAATGACTTCCAGTTGTTGAAGTCTATCCAACTCTTTTTCGATTGCGTCCATCGCTGAAAAAGGCACATTCCTTTTAGGTTTGAATACTGGAGTGGCATTTTTCTTTAATTCAAATTTTGCCTCTGTCTTAATACAGAGTCCTAGTCCTTCGGCAAAAACATTGGGAAATTCAGTTTTCAAATCCTTCAGGAAGTCTTCCCTTTGGTTTGCTTTTTCTGCAGTTAAAACGTTACAAAACGAATTTATGGGTTTCTCCCATAAATTAAACAGGACAATCCAATCTACCCCAAACAGGCATGTATTCTTTCCTGGTACGACGTACACTTTGGATTTATGAGTCTGGTTAGCGAATGTCACTTTGCATTTTAATTCTCCCTTGAACTCTAATCTTTTGCCGCACACACTTCTCGCCGTCTTTCTGGTTTTCGTTAATTCAGGTCGACCTATCCTTTTCCATATATCTTCATTTATAATACTAATATCTGCACCGCTATCCAGAAGCAATGTAACCAGATGTCCATTTATCCGAACATCAACATATTTCCGTCTTTCGCAGCTTTTTTCTTTATTCATGCGAAGCGTATTTACATTATCGGTCCCTTGTCTTTTCTTCTGGGCACAGTATGTTCCCTTGTGACCTCTGAGACCACATTCATAACATATTTTGTTCCTAAACCAGCAGGTCTTATTGTTGTGTCTTAAACTACCACAACATTTACACTTTAGCTTTGGGTCTTTGTATCCTTTAAGGATCCTGTGTTCTTGGAACCTGGACTTTCTTGTGGTCCCTTGCCTTTTTACTTGCTGCACCTTAAAAATATTTTTCTCTTCAATGCGAGTGTTGTCTTTCTTTATGTTAATCAGACGTTGACACTCTTCAGTGACTTTTTGCAATGTTATGTTAGGATCCGCCTCCATAATTGTTAGGATCCGTGAACGTATATCTTTGTCCCTTGGTGCTGTGAGACCTTGTACAAAGATTAAACATTTAAATTGGTCTGCGGAAATTTCATTCAATTTAAATGATTCGCATAAACAGTTCACAGTGCAAGCATATTCTAGATAGTCTTCAGCTTCTGCCTTCTGAATGTTCAAACATTTGTATCTAGAGTGAAATAGGCTATCCCTTTTATCAAATATTTTCGACAAGGTACTAATTGTTTCCTCGAACGAAACCTCCTCCGGTTTTTTTGGTAGAATTAGATTTGCATACTTGGTGTTTTCATCAGTACCCAGTTTTTGTAGTAGCAGGGTAACTTTTTCCTCATCGGTCCAGTCTAAACATCTTTTCGTAAAAATTGTTTCGTATCTTCTGTAGTATGCAGGGAAAGTAACACCAGTATCCGGGGAGTAACGAAATTCCGTTAGTGAATTTGAAATACCCTCGGCAGAAAAATTAGTCTTCTTCCCGGTCGACGTTAGAATTAGCTTTTCTAAATTCTTTTGCTGTGTCGACATTTGTCGTTGTAGTATGTTTGTTTGTTCTTGTTGTGCCTCTAAAGTTTTTTGTGTTCTTTCTTGTTGTAGTTGCAGCTGTTGCTGTAGCTGTTGTTGTTGAATTTGTTGTTGTTGTTGTTGTTGCGCTAAAAATTGTTGAGTCATTTTTGTCTGTTCCTGGATGCTAAGGGCTAGAGCCTTAGTTAACTCTGCTAATTGTTCCATGTTAGCTTCTAGTACAAAAATGTCTTTTCGAATTCTACACAATAATTCCAAAGAAAAATCGTAAATTTACGTATATCGTAAATTAGTAGCAATATGCCGACACAACACGTTTCAACAAAGTTCATCCATAGTAATTCAACAGGCTTTGTAAAATAATTCTTTTTTTTTTTTTTTTTTTTTTTCAACAACGTAAGTTCATACACAAAATATTTCTTACTTCCCACGACAAATAGTTCCAATTATTTATATAAAGGCAATAACAAACAATTAATTTTCCAAAAAAAAAAAAAATATATATGGCTGCCGTTCCCACGTGGCATAAAATGGTACAATAGTCGTTGTATTTATATTTTTTCTTTCGAAAACTCGTAATCCTTTAGTGTAGTTTCGAATTCAACTTGCGACCATTTTTTTTTTTTTTTTTTTTTTTTTACTTGTCAAAATAAATATAAATTCCACTTTACCTTGAACATGTTTCTATAATTTCTTGTGAGTTCTTTACGAAGAAAAATCCGTACTTTTCGCTACTTTAGGTAGGAAAAATTTTTAAATTCATTGACGCACGTGGTCAAAAATCCTTGTGTAGTTTGTTTTTTTCGTAAAACAAAAAATCCTTGCATTGTACACAGTCCTTGGTACGGTAATTTATCTCTGTTAAGAGAAAGAACATCCTTTCGTCGCCATTGTTATATTCCTAAATACTTAGGAAATAAAGACAAACGTGAGTTACACCGAGTGGTATGTGTAATGGGGTTTATTTATAATACAGAAACGTAAGGCTGCTCGCCTAAGGTAAATAGAAGTACATAGTAACAAGTATGGGGAAGAAAGTCTGATAATCAACACGTAAGACTATCCGTCTTACTGCGACTGCTTGTCTGCCGCTGTCTGCCGCTGTCTGCCAAACAGTCCAATATATATATACAGTTTGTAACCGGTGTATAGCCAGTTATGTTCCTTCACAACACCCATAGTTTAAAATACTGATTTCTCACTCTAGTTTTTATTTATTTAATATATTTATTTATTTTTATTTATTTAATGTATTTATTTATTTTGGCTTGAACTTAGCGCTTTGCGAATTATTTTGTTATTATGATTTTTTTCTGTATTTTTTGTTGTTTTGGATGGATATTTTTTTTGGCCGGAGATTATAGTTATAGGTAATTATTAACAGGAACATTGGAGCACATCCAAATTAACACTTGTGACCATCAACAAAAGCTTTAGCGTGTACCTACCTCTCATGGAATTTTGTGAGAAATTATCCACGTACAACCGCCATATTGTTTTTGGCCGCCTACATGCTTTGTAAGCTGGTCTGTCATTGGTTTAATTTGAATGCACCAAATCTTGTCTTGGCGCCAATTTGTATACATATATTATTTTTTCAGTCTGAGAATGAACACGAGAAAGAGCAGACTCACAACAGTGGCGCTCTGTCTAGAGTGCCAGGAGTTTACCTTCTTGGACACCAAGCAGTGGGTGAACAAAGGACATTTCTCTAAATACAGAGACAACATAATTGCTGAACTTATTCTACCAATGAGGATATTCTACTGTGTTCGGCATGATATATTTGATTATAGGAATTTATTCCTATTTCTTCCAGAGACTACGAGGTCTCAAAATATGCCGTATTGGGCGCCAACATCCACACCGTATTCACCATGTACAACATGGATCCTTCTAAAGGAAACCCGAACTAACATTCCCATAGAGGAATCAAACTAAAGGCTTCATGCGTATGGATAGCAAATTCAGCCACTGTTTTTGCAAAGAACTTACCGTGACCAAAGATCTTTCATTTCTGATACATTGTGAATAAAATTTGAGTTTTAAAGGTATGGCTTTGTTTGTGGAATTTCATTTGCTATCTGCAGGGAGGAAATTGGGCGCGTGGGAAAAAAGTTTCTTACAATGTTGTCGATTGAAACACAGTGAAATGTTATTTGGTGATAGTTCACTTATTGACCCACGCTATTTTTAAATAGTATTTTCAAGTTTAATAATTTAAGTTTTACGATACCTGTTTTTATAAAATTGTTAGGTGAAATATTGTATAATCAATCCATTATATTATCATTTTCAGTCCCCCACCCCTAAATTCTGGCTTCCATCTTATCTCGCAATTACTTATAACGTCACCAACTAACTTCGGAAGAACCCCCCACCCCCCATCCGCTTTTCTTTTATATCGTAAGATTCTTAAAAGGTGACTAGTTAAAGTTCAGAATAAAATCACGCTTTTCTTTTTAACGGTTAATTTAAAAAAAAAAATCTTCTGAACGCTATTAAAAGTTAAATTCTTCACTAGTTTGCAGGTTGGAGACGGAAGTGTTGTTGAGATAAGTGATTTCATTACTAATTCGCACTTTTTATTTTTAGATTCAAATATTAATAACTACATTTTATTTCAATATTTAATTTATGTATTTCTGTTGTATTAAATGCTAGCTTTTTTTTTTTTTCTCGTCCATAAATGTTTATTTATCTACCGAGTTGATTGCAAAAATAGATTACCTAATTGTACTCATTTTTAGTTCGTGAGAGGGGAATCTATCACCATACTTTCCCTTAAACACGTCTGTTGGACTTTTATTAAGTACAATACTTAATAGTTTTTTTTTTGTTTTGTTTTTTTTGTTTTTTTTTTAATGGAGAGTAGAAAACGCATTGTGGATGCGTTATCGGCAGCTCCTGTTACTCTCGCTTCTTCTTATTTGTCCCTCAGTCCTCATTTTTTAATGAGTGATTTTTCGGACGTAGGGAGAAGAAAAAGCTGTTTTCTAGGTTGGCAGTATTTTGCGCGAACAGTTGGCAGAGTTGGTGGAAATTTTCTGTTTCTATGTCTATCCTTGTAGCCATGTCACTAGTAAGGGTGCTGGAGGTAAACGTTTTGTCTGGGCTGACGTTATCCGCCTGATAGTCAGGGACCCGAACCTTGGATTAACCACTAAGGAGGCTGTCCTATCAGCAGGTGCAAAGTACTGGGGCTGCTGTATTGCCATTTGGTGAATGGATTCTGGACCATGCAGTAGCTTCTAGTGGGGCCTCTCGATGCCATACTAGTGGGTAATTGTTACGGCTTTACCTTATCATTAGCTACAAAAAAAAAAAAAAAAATTCTTTGTTTCTTTTTCTCTCTTAGTTTCCCCTCACTGTCCTGCTCTAAGTAAATCTGACGACCTAGTCCACAAATTCCAAAATTTCATCATGACAAGTTTCAAGAATAAATACACGATTAAACCCGGTTCTCCAACTTCCAACGCAGACCCCTACTACCATGTCTCCTTCTCTAACATCAGGGGTCTACGTTCTAACCTTCCAGAGGTTGAAACCCAATTACAGGAGGCTAAACCAGACCTTTTATTTTTAAGTGAAACTGGCATTGGACAGGCTATTTCCCTAGAAGAGTTTGCAATTAAAGGATACTCTAACTTAACTTCTAAATCTGACCCCCTAGATCGCCATGGGCATGGAATATGTGCCTATATTAAAGATAGCTTTCCATGTGGGAGGGACATCTCCAGGGAAGATCTTAACTTACCCTATATATTGCTTTAGCTCACACTACTGCATTTATATTTACTCTCTATCGCCCCCACAACAGCGGAGTTACTATCTTTCAAAGCATATCTGAGAAAATTGACCAAGTCCTATCTGCTTATCCTTCAGCTAACATTCACGTATGTGGAGACTTCAATGTTCACAACATCGAATGGTTGACCCACTCAAACAAGACCGATGATGAGGGGAGGTTCTGTCATGATTTCTCCATTGCCTATGATCTCACTCAGATTGTTCAGGAACCCACCCGTGTGCCCGACAATGACAGCCAGTATGCGAGCCTACTAGACCTTTTTCTCACAACTTGCCCTGAACTATGTTCAGTTTCTGTTCTGTCGCCTCTTGGATCTTCCGACCACTCTGTTGTATCAATTAAGATAAAAATGAAATGTAATAAGTCCCCAGACGTACCTCTCCATCGTACAGTATATCGATACATTAAGGCTGACTGGGATAGCTTCCGTACATTTATATCTGATCTACCTCTGCATTCCATGTTTAAAAAGGATGTGTCCTCTATAGTATTAGACCTGACGGAATGGTTAATTGTAGGTATTGACCATTTCATACCTTCTAAAACGTTTCAGCAAAAACCTAACAGCCAGCCATGGTTCTCTCCAGAATGTGCTGCTGCCATTGCGCACAGAAATCACTTTTTCCACTGCTTCAAATGTAATAGATGTATGGAAACTAAAGCCGTTTTCAGGACTGCCAGCAACCATTGTAAGAAAGTAATAAGGAACGCAAGAGAGTTGTATGCTCAATCTGTTAAGTCCAAAGTAGCTGAGCAGCGGCTTGGTTCCCACCAGTTTTGGCAAATAGCAAACAGAATCCTGAACAGAAGCGTGTGCTCCATCCCAACTATTACAATGGACCTGAGGTAATCTCGTCAGCATCAGACAAAGCCAAACTCTTTGTCAAGAACTTTGCAGCTAATTCTACCCTTTGTGACCAAGACCGCTAACCCCCAATATTTCCTCCTGTATCAGAAAACACGCTATGTGATATACATATATCTGTACGTGATGTTGCCAAGCTTATCAAAAACCTTGATTCCAGTAAAGCAACTGGCCCTGATGGTATTCCAATTATAGTACTCAAAAAACTTCAACCTGAACTAGCGCCCATACTTACAAAACTGTTTAAACGTTGTCTTAAGGAGAATAGTTTCCCATCTCCCTGGAAAATCTCATCAGTATGCCCTGTATTTAAGAATTCAGGTGATCGCTCATCCCCCTCTCAGTACAGGCCAATAAGTCTCCTGTGCGTCATGAGTAAGTTGCTAGAATCTGTGTTAAATACAGAAGTAATCAACCATCTCAACAAAAATAACCTTCTTAGTGACACTCAATATGGTTTCCGTTCTGCTAGATCTACAGCAGATGTGCTTACAGTTATATCACATAGGATTAGCAAATCTCTCGACGGTGGCAATCTTTCTAGGGCAATTGCTCTTGACATATCTAAAGCCTTTGATAGAGTATGGCATAAAGGTTTACTTCATAAGATCGCTAGCTATGGTATAGCTGGAAAAGTCTTCTCAATTATTAAATCATTTCTTTCTGATAGGTTCATAAGAGTAGTAGTTGAGGGGCAAAAATCAGAATCTCACAGTATTAATGCCGGTGTCCCTCAGGGATCCATCCTGGGCCCAACTCTTTTCCTGATCTACATTAATGATCTTCCAAATCACATCCTTACATCATTTGTAGACATTTATGCTGACGACACTACCATTTATGGTAGCATATCTAAGACAGTAAACGACCAAGTTCTCTCGAATTCTCTCTCCTCTGATCTTGAGCACGTAGTACAATGGGGAAAGGAGTGGCTGGTTACTTTTAATGCATCTAAAACCAAGCTTCTCTCCTTACATCATCAACATTCTAATCCACATTTGGCATCAATTGAAATGAATGGCTCTCGTCTTCTGGAGGCCTCAAGTTTTGACAAGCTTCTGGGCTTGACCATTACTCCTGATCTTAAATGGAACACGTACATCAAATCTGTTGCCAAGGCCGCTGGGAAAATGGTGGGATCTTTCTATCGATCCGGTAAATATCTCACTGCTGATGCTATTCTCTATCTATATAAGAGTCAGGTACGTCCAAGGATAGAATACTGTTGCCACATCTGGGCAGGAGCTGCTAGAAAGGACTTGTCCTGCCTTGATAGAGTTCAAAATAGACTTCGTAGCCTCGTAGGAGAGATCCTTTTCTCCTCCTTGCAACCTCTATCTCACAGAAGAGATGTTGCGAGTTTGTCTCTGATGTATCGTTATTTTCATGGAAAGTGTTCAACTGAGCTTCAATCTATGGTCCCCCCTCGCCAAACTTTCACAAGAAACACTCGTCTAGCTGTAAACACTATCAATAATTCCCCCCACTCTTTATCTGTGCCTAAACCTAAACGTAGATTCCATGAACAAAGCTTCTTTCTTAGAACTGCACGCCTGTGGAATTGTCTTCCGTTTTCCTGCTTTCCGGCTGACTACAATATGGTTGTGTTCAAGTCTAAAGTAAATAAGTTCTTGATGAGCCGTTCCATATAAGTTATCAAATTTACCAAATTTTCATTACTAATGATTACTATATTGTCCAATTTCTATTGTACACTCTTTAACCCTTATCCTTGAGTGGCCTCTGGGCCTTGATAATGTGGTGATGCCTATGTAAAAAAAAAAAAAAAAAAGTACAGAATAGGTACACAACACCCTCCTCTATGTTAAGAATTACTTTCTAAATAATAATGTTATGATTTTAGCATATAAATAAATGAATAAAATAAAAACTACTCAACGAAACATTACGGTTTTTGTTTTAATAATTATTTTTTATTCAAAAATAAAAATTTCAATTTTTCAAAACATGTTTTTTCCCAAAACTTATTGAGGATTTTTTTTAATTACCATATTTTGCACATGCTCTAAAAATGTTTCCAAATTATTTAATATTTTTTCACATTTTGTGTTATAAGGCTCTCTATACATGGCATCATCGACATGAGACCATTTCGTCTCTCCTTTTTTTTTTTTTACACAGTCGTCAGCATTTATCAAGGCCCGGAAGCCACTCAGGGATAAGGGTTATTGCAAGTACATTACGTTAGTGTGGAGATTTGGTGAAGTGTTTACTTAAGGGGGCGGTTCATTAAGAATTTGTTAACGTTGGACTTGAAGACATCCAAGTTGTAGTCCAGTGGGAAGCAGGCAGACGGAACAGAGTTCCACAGGCGTGCAGTTCTAAGAAAGAAGCTTTGTTCATGGAATCCACGATTTGATTTAGGCACAGATAAAGAGTGGGGGAAATTTTTCACAGTGGATTCAGCTAGACGGGTGTTTTTCATGAAAGATTGGCAAGGGGGGACCAGAGATTGGAGTTCAGACGAGCACCTGCCATGGAAATAACGATAAAACAAGGATAGGCTCGCAAGTGGGAGAGAGGTTGCAGGGTAGAGAAAAGGGCATCCCCCACTAAGCCACGAAGTCTATTTTGTACTCTGTCAAGGCAGGATAGGCTGTTTTTAGCAGCTCCTGCCCAGATATGGCAACAGTATTCCATACTTGGACGTACTTGGCTTTTATATAGATAGAGAATTGCATCAGTAGTGAGATATCTTCTGGAGCGGTAGAAGGATCCCACCATCTTTCCAGCGATCTTGGCAACAGACTTGATGTACATGTTCCACTTCAGATCAGGAGTAAAGGTCAAACCCAGAAGCTTGTCAAAACACGGGGCCTCTCCCAGACGAGAGCCATCTATCCCAATTGATGCCAGATGGGAATCAGAGCGTTGATGATGTAAGGATAGGAATTTGGTTTTAGATGCATTAAAGGTAACCAGCCACTTCTTTCCCCACTGAACCACGCGCTCGAGATCAGAGGAGAGAGAATCAGAGAGAACTTTGTCATTGCCGTAGATGGTCGTGTCATCAGCATAGATGTCAACGAATGATTTAAGTATGTGTTTAGGGATGTAGATCAGGAAGAAAGTTGGGCCCAGGATTGACCCCTGAGGAACTCCAGCATTAATACTGCAGACCTCCGATTTTTGTCCATCGACCACTACTCTTATGAGCCTATCGGAGAGAAATGATTTAATGATTGATAAAACATTTCCAGTTATACCGTAGCTGGAAATCTTGTGAAGTAGACCCTTATGCCATACCTTGTCGAAGGCCTTTGATATGTCAAGAACAATAGCCCTAGAAAGGAAGCCTTTATCAAGAGATTCACTAATCCTGTGAGATATAACCGTCAGCACATCTGCGGTAGATCTTGCAGAGCGGAAACCATATTGTGTGTCACTAAGAAGGTTGTTTCTGCTGAGGTGGTTGACTATTTCTCTATTTAATATGGATTCCAGCAACTTACTCATAACACACAGGAGACTTATTGGTCTGTACTGAGAGGGAAATGACTTATCACCTGAATTCTTAAATACAGGGCAAACTGATGAGGTCTTCCAGGGAGTCGGAAAGCACTTCTCCTTAAGGCAGCGCTTAAACAGTTTCGTAAGTATGGGAGCAAGTTCTGGTTGAAGCTTTTTTAACACTATAATTGGGATGCCGTCAGGGCCAGTTGCTTTACTGGAATCAAGGTTTTTGATTAGCTTGGCGACCTCATGCACGGATATTTGTATGTTACCTAGCGTGTTCTGTGTTATAGGAGGAAATATGGGGAGTTGATGGCCTTCGTCGCATAGGGTAGAATTAGCTGCAAAGTTCTTTGCAAATAGTTTGGCCTTGTCTGACGATGACGAGATGACCTCTGATCCATTGATAATGGTTGGGATAAAACGCACACTTCTGTTCAGGATCCTATTTGTTATTTGCCAAAACTGGTGGGAACCAAGCCGCTGATCAGCTACCTTGGATTTAACAGACTGGGCATATAGTTCTCTTGCATTTTTTATTACTCTTTTACAGTGGTTGCTGGCAGTCCTGAAAGCAGCTTTAGTCTCAGTGCATCTATTACGTTGGTAGCTATGGAAAAAGTGATTTCTGTGCGCGATAGTTCAAGCTAAAATAAAAAAAACTATCCATCCAAAAAATTTTTAAAAATAACAAACAACCCAAACAAGCCAAAATAAAAAAGCCATAATAAATAAGAAAAACTAGGCGGTCCCTAAGTCGAACTGCGTACAACATCGGAGCCAATGCGTATTTCACTAGAGGGGTAGCACTCGTGTATGTCAGCCAATTAAAATGTTTAATAACAAGGTTAGTTATAATAATAAGATTTTTAAAAAATATACAACAATAAACAATTTTTGTATTACCTTTCTGTTAAATAAAAAGATCGATCAATTTGATTTTAACAATCCACAGATAAAATGAACTGATTCCTTCAAGAATGTGGAGGAGAAAATACATGTGTTGAAGACGCTCTCATTGATTTCAAACTCTATGACGTCATTTTGGGTGTGAAAAAGACAAATTCAAATGGTTTCTTTGAAGTTCGGGTTTTGATTTGAATTAGTCACTACATATTAAGGCCCCAAACCACTCCAGGATAAATGTTAATGTAATTGTCAGTTGGATGATAAATAATACTATGAGAGGATTGAAAAGATGAATGCATACGAGATATGGGGCATTGCCAAAAAGCAAATATGTAGCAAATAAACGTTACCAAAGGCAAGATAACTTACTCTTCTTTTACTCACCTGGGAAAGTTTTTGTGGTTTAACTTATTTTAAAACCTGTATTTATTTCGAAACACAGGAATTGCAGAGTCTTAAGTAAAAAACAAGGTCAAAAACGAAGAAAGAGTGTTGAAATTTTAATGAAGAAATAATTTTTAATTAATTTTTATATACACACATTCAACATCTTTACATACAGTGAAAGGGGTGCACTCTTTAACAGGCCTTTTTGCAGGCTACTTGGCCTTTGTTGCCTATTTCTCCTTCCATCATCATGTCATAATTGCTTTCCAGCAGTCATCTCCTCTTGACCCTAGGGGCGAAGGAGGGGGGTGAGAAAGGGAGGAAGAAAGGACTTTTGCCGGTTTTGGTCAGTTTGAATATAGCCCAGGAGGAAGCTTACTTTGTTCTCTGTCAAAAATGGTTTTGACATTAAATATAATGTTACTGGTTTTTCTGCTTTAGAGAAAGACATTTGTTTGGAACTTCATTGATAGTTACTAAACTTTCAAAGTAATTTCATTCCCAGTAATTAAAAGGCAACAAGGTCTTACAACTGGAAAATTATTAGTCTCAAATGGACCAATGGAAGAAACCGGTTGTGTTTTGGGGATTTTTTTTTTTTTCTGTAAAAGGCAGAAATTAATTTTGCCGGCCTGACGACAAGAAGAAGACGGCACTGCCAGGAGAGAAAATTCCCTCTTTGTTCAAGGAACTTGAAAGAGACCATCTTCGAAGACAGTTCAGCTGAAGTTTCCTTCATAGAACAAAATTTTTATTTTAAAAGAAAAAAAACCATTGATACCGGAATTTATCCCGTGCAAGAAAGACACAACATTCTGGGCAGTCTGGAAATACAGACGTAAAAATTATTTTATGTGTACCCATAACGTCTACCAAAGCAGCTTTATGGTTTTCTTTTCTCTCCTTTGAATTTAAAGGTATCTAAGCCTTCACAAAGGAAAACTATTTTACCCCCTTTTCTTCCATTTAAAGTCAAAGAGACTTTATTTGTTTGGGGTTCCTATTTCGAGAAAGAAAAAAAAAAACCTTTTTGTTGAAGAAAGACTGAACTTAAAGACTTAAAAGAACTATTTTTCTGTTTTTTTGTATGTTCTTTTCTTTTCAGCCTTTCAAGAATTTTTGTTTTCTTTTATTTGTTTTTGATTTTAAATGTTTCTTGAAGGGCTTTTTTTTAAACCCTAGCTTTGGAAAATAAAAGCAATTCATAACTTTTATTTTAATAAAATTTGGATCATTTTAATCACATTTCGGGTCTGTATTTCATTTGCTCATTTCTTTAGTTTTCCATTTCCGGAAAATTTCCTTTATATGTTTCTTTTTCTTTTTTTCTCCTTCAATATGTTACCATGGAAAACGGATTTTGACGATGACCCCAAAATTCTGTCAAGACTGTCATCGGTAGAGTCTTGATAATCGCTAAAAAAAAAAAATCGAAACAAAATAGTGGTTGAAAATCCAGCCAATAAAGGTCACTGTAACAAATAAATTAATAAACACTTTAAAATAAGTACCACGTTTTTGTTTTGTTGTCTATACTACTATAAGCCTGAAATTTGCTTACTTCAGTGGACGGCTTGAGTAGTATTTGTTGATATTGGATTTGAAGTTGACAGTATTGTAGTCTGTAGTAAAGCAGTCCTCTAGCAGTGTTTCCAAATGATATAAAGTCCTTAGAAAGAAACTCTGTTAATGGGAATTCTGCTTAAATGTAGGTATACTGAAGAAAGAAAGGAACTTTCTTTGCAGTGGTGGAAGGCGAAAAATGATCGAGTAGACGATCTGCTATTTTGGATGATTATGCAGAATGATCCAGTAGAAAAATAATTACAAGTAAAAATGAAACTCATCGATTTATAGAGTTTTGTCGTTTGTTTTAATGTTGAAGAGTTCACAAGATCCAGGGGAGGTAACTACAATCGATCATTTTGACTAAATAATTACAATCCTCACTTTTTACACAAAGAAGTTTAAAAAAGAAGAACAATCACTATTATCATATACTCTTCATCCATCATTTTCTAATTTGAAAACAAGGGAGATAAGTCAATTTGTCATACAGTGTAACTATGTCTGGGATGGAGGGAGGTCACACAATTTTGCGTTACAGGACCAATTAGTGTGACCAGGCTGGAGGTGTCATGCTGTCAACCTCAGCACAGGGCGCTAACCCTAAGTCTCAGTGGCTACACTTTTATCTTCATCTAGTGATGGACCCTTCAAAATGTAACCAGACACTCACTGATCACTGGAATCACCACTCTGATGCTCAGAATGCACAAAATGTGCACAATTCTAAGTTTGAGTGGCAATATCTTTTACATGCTGGCTGTTTGTTGACAGTCCTCAGGATTGAGTTCTTCTCTCACAGGTGCACTGATCGGCAGACATGGGCCTCTCTCAACTGCAGTTCAGACATCAGGTTTTAGGGTAGATCTGAAAATTAACTCCACAATGAAAACAATCAATAATCAAGAATAACTCTGGAGATCACTTTCTTATAAATGAAAATAATTGTTGTATACAATATTTTCAGATACAATCGTGCAAGGAAAAATGAAATTATTTAGGTTTGTGTGAACTTAGTAAGTATTAGGTTAGTGCAAAAACATTGTTATTTTTATATATATAGTTGAACATCAAAAAAACGATATTATTTTTGCACTAACCCAGTATATACTGTTTCTAGATGCAGGATTTTCGACTTGAATTCTGTCAGACAGCTACTCAGCAGAAAAAACTTTTCTACTTCTCTTTCAGGTATCTCAGCCATGGTCAGTCAGCCCCAAAAGCTGACCTGCCTCTTTCGAGGATAGTAGGCAAGTCTCTCCTATCTCTGAACTTCAATCTATGGTCCCCCTTCACCAGACTTTCACGAAAAACACTTGTCTATCCAGAACCACTATCAACAATTTCCCATACTCTTTATCTATTCCTACACCTAAACGTAGATTCCATGAACAGGGCTTCATTCTTAAAACTGCTCACCTGTGGAATTCTATTCCGTTTGCCTGCTTTCCAGCTGACTACAATCTGATTGTCTCCAAGTCCAACGTGAACAAGTTCTTATTGAACCGTCCCCCTAAGTAATCCAAGTTACAAAATTCCCACTAATGTTTACTACGCTAAAATCACAATGACTAATGTATACCCATTAACCCTTATCCTTGAGTGGCCTCTGAGCCTTGATAAGTGGTGACCTCCATGTAAAAAAAAAAAAATCCTAAATATGCCTCCCATCCCTCTGAGATTAGCATTTCCTACTCTGTCATTTGGAGATCGCCCCTTCTTCTTTTCTCTTTTCCCTCCTCTTTTCTTTTGTTCTAAAGAAATCTATTTTTCTCCCTTCTTCTTTCTTTCCCTTCTGAACTCAATTCCTCTCTCTCTTTCTCTCTCTGTGTCTCTCTCACTCTCTCTCTTTCTCTCTTGCTCTCTCTTTCGTCTTCCCCCACTCTTTATCTGTGCCTAAACCTAAACGTAGATTCCATGAACAAAGCTTCTTTCTTAGAACTGCACGCCTCTGGAACTCTGTTCTATTTTCCTGCTTTCCAACTAACTACAATATGGTTGTCTTCAAGTCCAACATGAACAAATTCTTGATGAGCCATCCCCCTTAAGTAATCCAATTTACCAAATTTCCACTACTAATTATGACTACAACATGTTCTCGTTAATTGTTGTACGCTCATTAACCCTTATCCTCGAGTGGCCTCCCGGCCTTGATAAGTAATGATTCCTTTGTAAAAACAATAATAATAATAATTTGATTATCTATCGTTTTTAGATGATCTTTTCATTTGATATGCGTCTATGATTCTTTTGCTCTCAAAAGACAACAAACGTTTGTTTTCAATTTCGTTTTTCATATTTACTAGCGGGGGTACCCGGCGTTGCCCGAGTGTTTGTAGGTGTGTGTGTTGGGAGTTGGGGGTAGATCAAAAGCAAAAACCCTGGTGCTTGGAGGTGTAAAAGGAAAAAAAAAAGTTTTGGTAGGAAGGTAGGCTCGAACCCGAAGCGTTGACGCGAAGGTGGAAAAGAAAGGGGGAAAAAAAACTACATCTAACTTGCTTGACCACGAGAGGAGAGGAAGTGAAAATTTTGTTAATTTAAGGCTTATAAAGTTGACAGTTGCGCGAATTTAATGATAATGAGGTCAAACATATTCGGCGGTTAAGTTTTGCTGAGAGGCAGTTTTTCTTTCCCCAACTTTGGCTGTTTGTTTACCCAAGATAAAAAATGGGGTTGTCCATTTGAAAAGCAATTGTCGGATATGACGGTTTTTGCCGCATTGATCAAAGCCGATTTGCTTTGTGGACATCCCTGCCATGAATGCCAGGGAACTGATGGTGCGGATTCAGTTTCACTTTTTTATACTGAAAAGTGAAACGAAGATGCCGCTTGAAAATAGCGCGTAAAAGTTGGGCAAATTAAAGATAGATGCGATCTCCATTCATAACTCGTAGATATTATGATTTAGACAGTAAATAAAAAGTTTTAAGAAGGAGTGACCCGACTGAGTGCGCAACCTCAAAAAGCCTTTGCCGGACATACACAAAAAGTGCACACACACACACACAGACACACACACACACACACACACACACACATTTTGCCTTTTATATATATAGATGGCTATAACAACGATTTTGTTGATATTTGCTAATAGTCTTTTCAAGGGTTGTCATCCCAATTTACAATTTATTATTCTGCCAAGGCATTTGGATTCTCTGACCAAGTGTCAAACACGCACCTGACCAGCGACCAACAAAATCTGACCAGCAAGGTTATTTGGGGTTGCCTGGTGAATGAAAATAGTGTTATATAAGAAGAAATCAATAAAGCGGCATTATTTGAGAAATTATATTTTTTTCTATTAAATTATCTTTCTACTGGATCATTTTTCATAAGTTTTGGAATTTATACTAATTTTGATATGACATGTTAGTACATAATAATGTTTTCACCTGAAATGTGTTGGTTTAAAACCTCACTATTCCGCACAAGCAATTAGATTAGGATTTAGAGTGAAGGTTGCAAATATAAATTTTATGTTAAATTCCGGGCCTTTCTAACTTTTAGGGTATTTAACTTAAAATATTTGGTTATTCTTCATTATTGCAGCAAAATTGAAATAGTGAATTTCAAGTGAAACTCATGATATCCACTGAATTATCATGTCACAGTAATGAACATATCCAAAAATTACGAAAAACGATTAGGTAGCAGTAAAATTATTCATGCAAATAATTTTCGAAGGTTATCAGTGAACAATGAAAATTGAGTTTTGTAAAAAATAGAAATTCTAATTGTAACAAAACAGTTTTGCAAAAAAAAAAAAAAGTAAGAAAAAAAGAAGAAATTGGAGAGTTCTAATTGTAACTAAGGGGAGATAAATATTTTCTGAAAACTGAAATTTTTTGGCCAATTTAGCAAAACTTAATTTTCGCTAATCGTCTTCAAAAACTGTTTTCATTAATAATTAATTTTGTACCTTACTGTTTTTCATAATTTTTGGATATTACTGCGACATGACAATTCAGGAGATACCATTGGTTTCACTTGAAATACACTATTTCAATTTTCGAATTTCACTACAATAATGAAGAAGAACCAAATATTTACCACTAACCCTAACTAGCAAAATCATAGAACCACACGTAATTGCAGAAATATTGAAAGGCCCCAATTTGCGGGTGGCAGGTTGTAAGAAAAGAAAACAGAACATAGATAAGTATTAACAACAGCCTGCCCACCCTGTTACTGACTTACAAGCCTTTATTTATCCTTTTATATTATTTGTATTCTTCAGACTAATGTTCTCATCTTGAGTGTGATTTTCACAACGTTTCGGTCGATGTAACCTCCGACTTTCTTCAGGTGTATCTTGTCAAACTCGGGAATTTGGATGGAATTTCGAGTGGAACTTTTTATTTACTTCACGGGAATGGTGCCCAAATAATACCCCAAATTCCATCCAACTTCCCGAGTTCGACAGAAACATTCCCGAATTCGACAAGATACACCTGAAGAAGGTCGGAAGTTACACCGAATGAAACGTTGTGAAAATCACACTCGAGATAAGAACAGCAGTCCGAAGAATTCTGATAACATGAATAACCAATCCTCATCTAAAAATTTCAGAAACGTCATCTTTTTATATGTCTTCTTCGTGCAATGCTTTTAGGATAGTTTAAAGGGTAGGTAACTCTTTAGGATTTATGTCCCTTTGATTGTAAAATTTCATCCCTCTCGTTTTTTTCATGGAATCCATTATCTTTTTTTGTGTATGTGTTACTTCATTATGAACTCTTTGAGTCTGGTTGGGGGCAGTCTTTTCTGTGATGGGTTTTGTCTTGGAACTTTGTCAGCCATTGTGGTTGTATGCATTCCCCAGTGCTCTTCTTGCAGGTGTGGGTTGTATTTACTCTCAGAGTCAGAGTCGGACACTTCTTCCTTATGGGATATGTGCTCAAGCTTACCCGCTTGAATAGAGAATAGGAGTTTCTGCTGACTTGGTTGTGTCCTCTCTGCATGGTTATCATATTGCCCTTTTTTTGTGACTGTGTATGGTTTAGGGTTGTACAGTGGGGACGGCTTGTTTTGTTTCTTTTACCTGACCAGGATTTTGTCACCTACGCAGTTCGTTTTGATTTTGTCTGCATACTCTTTCATTTTTTTCCTTTTCTTTTGGAATAAGTTTTTTTCAATGCTGTCATGCATCGGCCCTAGTGCCGATTTCTCAATTGTATTAGATATGGCTATATTCATTTTCTGTCAGTAAAGTCTTCGAAAGGAGATATTTTTGTGGTGGTATAAGAGGTGGCTCTATCTTGCATTAGGAGGTGAGGTAACTGGGTTTTCCAGTTGTGACCTCCCACTGTTGTAGCAAGTATATATCTTTTTAAAGTATGCATAAAGCGCTCCACTTTTCCACTTACCTCAGACCATAGAGGTGAGATTTTTCTGTGTCTACAATATGATTGAATGGTAAAATCTCTAAAATCTTGTTCTTGAAATCGTAGGGCCATTATCAGACTTAAAAACGGTTGGATACCCCTGTCTGGCAAAAATCATGTTCAGGCAAGGGATGACTGCACTTGCAGACAGTGAGGCGAGTATTTCAACTTCAGGGAATCGGCTATAGTCATTGGTTGTGACTAGTAGATAGTCCTAAGATGGAAAAGGACCCACAAAGTCATCCAAAATTTTAGTTCATGGAGCAGTTGTGAGTGGAGTGTATGGGTTCACAGTGTCTGTGTCTTGGATTCGAGGCTTGGCAGCAGATGCAGACATGTATTGTTTCTCACACGAGTTTGTCTATTTCTGGAAACCACAGCTTTTCTTATGAGTTCTTTTGCCTTGACAATACCTTGATGTGCACAATGGGCTATGTTGACCCCTTTCTTTAATTTAGAAGGAATCACAAGATGGTGTCCTTAAAGGATGAAAACACTGTGCACTGATAGTTCGTCCTTGAATAGAGAAAAACTTGACAGCTGGGAGTCATTCCATCATCCATCTACAACAGCAGCTTTCATTTTCTGTAACAAGGGATCTTTCTCTGTAGCTTGCTTAACATCTTCAGGAGTGATAGATTTAGGTATAATGTTTTGGACAACATATTTTATGTAGGCTTCTGCTGTATTGTCTTTTGATGGTAAGTGGTGTAGGTGGTGACTGAGATAGTCTACAGTTTCATTTTTTCCAGGCTGATATATCAAAATGCATTCATAAAGAATGAGACACAGACGCTAGCATTCAATCCTGGTCATTGTTGGTTTGAAACTCTTTAAAATCCCAAAAAGTGGTCAGTGGTCACTGGTCAGTGGTGGTGGTGAACTTTGCTCCATATAAATAGAGATAGTAACATCATTCTTTCAGCTTGAGAGTGTTGCTGTTCTACATCCATAAGGGAATGTCTGGTATCTTCCCATTTTGTGTGAGAACTGCACCTTATCCAGCTGAGCTTGCATCTACGAGAATGTTGATGTCTTTATTTGGGGCGAAATAGGCCATGACTTCAGTTTGTTTAATGCTAATTCTTCTGTTTCCGGCCATCTTGTAATGAACACTTGTTGCAAAAACCTTGATGTTGCAATAATTTGAATTACTTTTTCTTAAACATGTTAATACATGTTGTTATTTTATTCCAGTACAACGATCTAGATTTCTTATTTCAGTGTCATTATTTTTCCGAAGGTATTCATGCCTTTTAAATTTATGTGGATGTGGATGTGACTCGATAGGACCCTCATTTTATCTTTAATGGTCCCAGTGATACTCTACCACTTTTGACTGATAGATATCTCTGCACCTGCAACCATGGTCTCTAATATCAACGGATTCCGACTACGAATTGGTGAATGCCGACTCACAAGCCACAGTCCTATATCTGGTGACTCCGCCGTGTTCTATATGTACTATTTAAAAATGAAACTAAGTTAACATAAACTGGAATGAAACAAGCACTTTCATTATACCAGAAAGACATTTTAATAATTGCAAGAATGGCTGCTACTCCTAGAATGTATTGGAAACATGACATATATAATTTTATACAAACTGAAGACAAGATTATTCCAACTTGTCATAAAGCTGGCTGGCAATGGTTTTTTTTATTTTTCAGTTTTATTGAGATAACACAAGAAGTGAGTGTAGTATCTATACAGTCACTATCAACATAGAGGACTCGTAAACTGATATGGAACTATCATGGAAAGGAAATATGCATAATGTTATCATATTGTCATAAGTTGTAATATTGATTTCTCACCCACAGCAAAAAGACGTAACATTAGGATCAGAAGTAGGATTGAAAAGGAGGAGCACTCTGGCCAGCAAAAAAAAAAAAAAAAAAATGTCTAAGCAGCCCCGTCGGCATTCCCCACTAGAAGCGATTCAGGTGATTAGCAATAAAACAAGCGAAGCATGCATGGTCTCCCATGAGCGCACAATGAACAAGGCATAAAAAAATGACTAAGTTCAGCATTTGCCCCCTCCCCATTTAACCCCAAAAGTCCCCAGGGGACATCAAATCCTGGTGAAAATGAACAAACGGTGCAGTTTTAGGTCTTAACATATGTAAATTTGAGTTCTGCATCATGCAAATAAAGAAATGACTAAGTCCATCATTTGCCCCCCCCATTTATCCCCCAAAGTCTCCAAGGCCTTAATATATTTAAATTTGAGTTTAGCACCATGCAAAACTGCTAAATAGACATACACAGAAAAATTTGGGCAAATATGGTAAAATAGTCCCAAAAATGGAGTGTTTTTATTAGCCTTAAAAGAGCCCCTGGGGCATATCCAAGAGTAATTGCGAAGTATAAACAAACAAAATTATATAGAAATCAGTTACAACTTTTCAGAAAGTTTTATAAAAATCCAAGGCATCAAATTGTTTTTTTAATAAGCACAAAAGTGTCAATTTTAGGCATTTTGCTATTTTTTTAGATCAGGTCCACCTCCACAATTTTCTTTTAAATGACACTGTACATAGGTTTTCGACAATGCTGGATACGAAAATCGCATTGAAATTTTGCAGAAATAATTAATTATCGAGATATAAAAAGTTGTATTATGCATTGTATTCTTTGGCGGCCATCTTTTTTACGCGTGTGCAGTGTCAGTCATAGATGAGTAGATTTGTTTATGGCGCGCATACATGCGCGTAAAAGGATGGCTGCCAGCCAAAGAATACAATGCATAATACAACTTTTTATACCTCGATAACTACTTATTTCTACAAAATTTCAATGCGATTTTCGTATTCAGCATAGTCGAAAACCTTTAAAAGTCGTCATTTCAAAGAAAATTGTGGAGGTGGACCTAATCTGAAAATTTACCGGCATTTTTAACCCGAAAGCTACCCCTAGGGGATGAACCGGAGTTTTCCCAGAAAATCCATTGTTACTTTTTTACTCATATCATGTTTAATGTTTGTGCAAAATTTCCAAAAATTCTAAAGTTTAATTAGTGAGAAAAATGCGAACAGACGAATGGACAAGGGTGAATTTACAGATCCATCTCGTTTTGTCGGGAAACCAATAACCCCTTCTAAAAGAGAGAAGGCACAGCCTGGGAGAGTGAACTTGTAGAACTGAACTGCGCACGCACAACTCATGTGTACATCTAAAAAGCTATTTAAGTTTAAAGGGAAGTAACTTGGGAAGACTTAAAATTCAACATTTATGTCGCTTACGTTCAAGTAAAATAAAATAATCCCATATTATTTCGAATATTTGATAATATTTAAAATAAAAAATACAGAATTCATTTTAATTTAATCAAATATTATTATTCAAATTAGGTTTGAAAAAAAAATGCGATTGTTAGTGTCCGCGATTATATTTCACATAACAACATCCTTGAAAAAAACAAAAAATAAATAAATAAAATAATAAAAACGTCAACAACTATCGAAACACACCGAAATGTCGACTTTACTAGACATAAAATTAAAACGCGTTAACAAAGTTTACAGGGAAGGAGTAAGTAATAGTTTGGAATACTTTTGTCAATTGTCCAGATTTGTGTTTATTCGTTTAGAAATAATAGTTTAATATTTTAGTGAATTATTTTAGTTTAGAAATTCATAGAACTTGGTTGTCTGTGCTTTGTTGATCTTGCAGGAGATTAAAATGGGGAAAAAAGGAAAATATTGATTATTTTTTTTTTTAATTAAATTTATTTTAATTGTATTTACCTAATGATAAAAGGGTACTTATGCAGAACACGTAAAGTGCTGAAATAATAATGTTATTATTTAGAAACCCATTCTTAACGTGATGAGAAGAAAGCGTTTTGCAGTTATTTTGTACTTTCACCTAACGATTTAATAAACTTTTTTTAAAAATATATCGTGAAAATTGAATTTAACTTGACCCCCCCCCCCGAAATAGCAAAGTCTATTTTCTGCATAAATACCGATAAAATATTCGATGGAATTTTATAATTAAAAATTGCAAATGTTTTTTCAAGTCATGTGAGGGTTTTGAATGGGCGTTATTTCAGCGTAGTCTGCTGCCACCCATTTCTCCAATTATACACACACACACACACACACACACACACACACACATATATATGTGTGTGTGTGGTGCTTGTGCTAGTGCAGAGAGTAATCCGCGCTATTTTTAAAATCGTATTTCCAAGTTTAATTAAAGTTTTATATGTTTTTTTTTATTCAATTATAAGGTTGAAGTATAGAATAGGTACAAAACACCCTCCCCTCCCCATGTTAAGAATGGCTTTTTAAATAATAACGTTATTATTTACGTCCGGATCACTCTCTGCACTAGTACCATATATATATATATATATATATATATATATATATATATATACACACACACACACAAAAGAGTCACAACTTATCAAGGCCTGAACTCCACTCAAGGATAAGGGTTACTGAGTGTACAGTAACCATATTATGACAGAAAAGTATAAAATATAAATCGGTGCTTGTTAAGTTAGAGTCGACAGATCGATTTTTTTAATATGCTGTTTTAAGCAAAAACAACTCTTAATTGTCATGTCGAAAATAGAAATATATCCAAAAAATGGTGGGGGTTGTATTGTACACATAGATTCGAAAAAGTTGTCAAAAAACAAATATATAACAAATAAATGTTATCGAAGGCAAGATAAGTTACTTTTCTATCTAACTTGATGTTTTTAGTGTTTTAATCTAATGTAACATGTTCATTCAGCTCGAAAAATAGTGTTTACCGATGTATTGGAAAGTTAAAAATGGCGCCCAACTCTCTCTTGAGACGGTAAATTTGGAAAAAGGAGTTAAAAATTAAAAAAAAACTAGACAAAATACTGTTAGAAACTCGCTCAATATATGTTACCGTGACATAGGCTGACATATATTCGGTGGGTTTGTAACAGTATTTTTTATATTTTTTATTTTTAACTCCTTTTCCCAAACTTACCGTGTCAAAAAGAGAGTCACTGTTAATAACCTAATAAAGGCTAGAAGAATAGTTGGCTGAAACGTGAAAAAAAAAACAACTATAAAGATGAAAATAATAGTCCACAAATAAATAAAATAAACAACAAATAATGTTATTGTTTCATTGTTTTCAGTATAAAAAATATACTACTTCATTAAATATTTATTGATTTCTTTTATATATATATATATATATATAGTCTGTTTATTATACAAACATTATTTGTTACATATGTGCATACATGTTTCAGTGGAATCCCAATCCAAAGATACCACGTCACCAGATAGATGTTTGTATAATAAATAGACTATATACCAGCTCTGTCCTATATTGAGCACTCATTAATAATCACATGAGTTTCATTGGATTTACACCTAGGAAACCAATCTATACAACCAAGAAAAATAAAATAATTTTTGGTAAATGTATACTTCAGGTGCATAAATTATTTAATCTACAGAAAATTTGGTGTAATTCTGTTTTAATAGTTTTGAAGTCAATAATATTTGTTTTTGTAGTAGTAATAGTAGTAACATACCCAGCATCTCAAGGATACTTCATGTCAAATTTGGTGCAATTCTGTTTTAATAGTTTTGAAGCTCATAAGTGGCCAATAGAGAGTCAGAAAAGGAATTCTTGATTACAATGTAGATTAATCCTGATTGATTCTGATTTCTTCTTTCAGGATGTTGTGTCTGGTGTGGTCATCGTTCAGAGCAAGACAGAAGTGCAGCACCAGGGAATCATCCTCACTGTTGATGGAGCGGTCAATCTCCAACTCAGTCCAAAGACTGTTGGCCTATTTGAGGCCTTTTATAATTCTGTCAAGGTGAGTTAAACTTGTATCTTTTCGTGAGAAAGGTCATATATAATATAATTATGTTATCAAAGAGTAAATCTTTAACAAAGCAAAACTTATCAAGACAAAAGCTCAACACTATTAATAGGAGCAAACAATGAAATTAAAATGGAAGATGAGGAATAAAAGTTATATATAAATTTATTATCTCATCAGAACAATAAGGAAAGGTTAAGGGGAAAATTAAGAAATTAATTAAATTAATTTCTTAATTTTCCCCTTAACTTTTCCTTATTGTTTTGATGAGATAATAAATTTATACATAACTTTTATTCCTCATCTTCCATTTTAATTTTATATATATTTCTATATTATAATTTCACAATAACCAAGACAACGATATATTATTACAAGTTTAGTATAAGATGTATTTCTTCAGTATTACAATCGTTTCTTCACCATTTGGACAAGCTTAAACATTTTGTTAAAAGATATTCCAATATGGCTAATCATCAGATACAAAATACAACTGCAATGCATATAAAAATATACACAATTTCTTTTTTACTAATACAAGCAGCAAACTCATCTCCTCTTGCTTCATTTTATCAGGTAATTAATGGGAAATCTTCACATGGATGAAACGTGGAAAATTCTGTGTAGCTGAATTGCTATATATATATATTTTCAAAACTCTCTCTCTCTCTATATATATATATATATATATATATATATATATATATATATGTATATATATATATATATATAAGATTTGTTGTTGGTGTTCTTTTAGCGATATTAACAACTTCAAAATGCTGTTATTTTTATTTTTTTCCGCTCCCTAGTGTTTTATTTTAAAAGCTACAAGCTCTTGTTATTCATACATATATATATATATGAATGAATTGCCCTTATTTTTTATGGGATGTATTTATTTATCTATTTTTAGTAATTATTATTACATGCATAAAAGTATACTTACAGACATGCATGTTTCTAGCTGTAAGCCGTCGTCTGCATAGGTTAGGATTGAATTCCGCAGTGTGGTACTGTACAAACGTGCCATAAGAGATCACCACTTGATTGCACGATTTTTTTAGCACTTCTAAATTACATATGTATACATATGCGTGAGTGTGTATCTATGTATATCTGTAGGTAGTACAGATCTACGCAGCATAAATGCAGAGTATGAAGTACGCTTAGAATTAGAATAAAAAATAAAAATAAAATATATTTACACTTGCTTAAGAAATTTCAAATGTTGGCATACAGGATAGCCAACACCGATATCTGTCTTATTTTGGTTTGGAAGATTTCATTAGAAAAATGTTCAAAATTATAAAAAGATAATAGAAAAAACCCCCCCGAAAGATTTCTAATCCAATTAATGTCAATCGCTGGTACTTTCATTCGCATGCCTACTTGAATCCTTATGTGTTTCTGTTAAAATCATTCTTCTTTTCATGAAAATCTCTCCGGACAAGCATGAAGCCATTTGATGTAAGGAGCTAAAAGAAACTAAAGATAATTACCACAAAGACAAGAGATGCCTATTGACCTTAGTCATGAATAAAAATGCAAGGCTATAGGTAGAAGGAAAACAGTAAGAAGAGAGTTGCAAAGCTTGCAATTCTTGGAAATAAACTACTGAAATAGGAAGTTGTATTACAGTGAGATATCAAAACAGCAAATTGATGGAAACCACTAGACCAAGGGTCTCCAAACTTTTCGACTGGGGGAGGGGGGTTATATTGCTGACTTTTTAGAGCTACATGGGCCAAAATAAAAAAAAAAATTGCCTGAAAGTGTTTCATACTTTTTTCCTCATTAGTTTTGCTTTTTATTAAAACTGGTTCTCCAAAACCTCATTTTTAAAAATTATTTTCATAACAAAAAGAAAAACCATTACACTATTTTTACACATTTCCATTTTTTAAATATTTCCGGAATATTTTTATGTCTTTATAAGAGCTCTGTGGGCTGGATTAAAGAATTTGGCAGGCCGAATCTAGCCTGCAGACTATAGTTTGGAGGCCACTGCACTAGACCAATGAGTCAAATGAGCTAGAAAAAAAGGGAGCAGGGAATAGATAAGACAATTCTAAAAAAAGATTATTTATAGAAAAGACTGAGACTAGCAACATCACATCTGTGAGAGAGAGTTTGCGTAGAGAGAAGAAAGGGTGGTGCAAACCAAAGTACAGATACGTTTGTGCAGCTTATCAAAACTCCCAAATGGGACAAAGATTTACAAGCACAAATATGATAATAGCAGTACGCCATCCATGGTCTAATAGTAGATTTGTAGAGAAAGAGAATAGCCTTAGGTGTGAGAAAGTGTTTAGAAAGATAAAGGGAACCGATTTTATGAGAACAACTTAGCTACAGCCTCATTAGACTAAGCTTTTTTAAAAAAGCTTAGTATAATGAGGCTGTAGCTGAAACATGTATGCGCATGTATAGGCTGTAATGTTTTATAAATAAACACATATTGATTATTGCAGTCTAGTATGGTTTATTAAGACTTTAGGTTAACTGTATTTACACAATTTCTTTCATTCTAATCAATTTGTTTGTCTTCTAGCCAATTACATTGTTGCAATATTATGTCGATGTGGCCAAACCAGGCAAAATACCTGCTGGAAAAACAAAATTGCCGTTCGAGATCCCACTCAAGCCAAAATTGCACCGCATATTGTATGAAACCTATCATGGTGTATACGTCAGCATTCAAGTAAGCCATTGTTTTTTTTTTTTTTTTTTTTTATTTCTTTTTTTCTGCCCCACAAGAGCTGTTGTAATGTTAAAAATGCATGTTCATATGTAGACATCTGGGACTCAGCATGCTGTAGCAGAGTATGCTGCAAGGAACATAGGACAAGTAATAACTCGAATCCTTTTTTTTCTTTTTTTTTTGTAACAATGACATTTATTTCTGAGTACTTTCCTGAATAAAATGTAATTGTACTCCTTCCTTCTGACCCCTGACCTCTCGAATGTTATCCACATCTCTAACGTGATCGTCTTCTCTAACATACTTTCTTTCCTTTTTATACTCTTTTACTTTACTATAACTTTGCACACAGCTCGACATTTGTATACGCACGTCCGTGCTCTGTTGCACTGTTGTATAGGAAGAAATAAATTTGTTGATATTGTGTAGCAGAAATTACCGTTGAGGGACTAGTAACTTGCAGAGGAGGTGGGGCTTATTGGGGTCATCCAATCATATTCAAGCTATCTCCCTTATATTTCTCTTTGAGTTTTTGGGACATACAATCAATGAGTTAGCCATCACTAGACATCTGCATGCCTCTATGTAAAACTAAGTATAACTTTCCGACTCCTTCAATGTTGTTAAGTGGGAAGATATTGTGGGAACCTGATTGTCTTGATAATCACATTATGTAAATAAAACAATTAAATTC
This sequence comes from Euprymna scolopes, assembly GCF_053919585.1. Lineage (NCBI taxonomy): Eukaryota > Metazoa > Mollusca > Cephalopoda > Sepiida > Sepiolidae > Euprymna > Euprymna scolopes. The sequence continues at coordinate 74,433,460 of NC_136487.1, read as the reverse complement.
CAGTAAAAAAAATTATTCTTTTTCAGAATTTGCCTCATATTAAAAAAAACAAACAATTTGTGTGATCATGGCCTACTAATATTAGTGGGTCATGGTGTGATATATATACTTGTGACTGAAGGAAAATTCAGCATTCCAAAACATGTAAAATGATTAAGTAGTTTTATTTTTATAAAGAAAATCATTTTTAAGTAAATTTGAGTTTTTCCAATACACGCCTTCCCATGTTAAGAATGGCTTTCTAAAATCTTGCAAAATTTTTGATTATTTTAAATTATTTTCCTTCTCCTGCAAAATGGCATTGACAGTGACAGTGACAGTTGTTTAGCCATAAAATTTAAAATTTAATTTTCTGCCTGGAAAGGTGTGGAGAGTATTGCTTCTTGGAGAGGCTTATAGCCATCTAAGTCCCAGAGAAAATCAATGGTCATTGCCAGTTAGAATTTAACGGTAAGTGGCTGTTGCAATAATGTAAAGAGATACAGAGTACTGGAAATCTGGGGAGACTTTCTATCACTCAGACTCCAAGGAACAACACATATTACTATCAGTAAGCAATCACTAATGATGACCTGTGTGAGAATGTCTAGTGAGTACATAATAATGATAATAATAGTCTTGCAAAACTTTGAAAAAAGATTAGGATAAATTGGATTCAAGGGGAAGTCTAAGACAGGAGATGGTAATGATGAAAACAGTTGAAATCTTTAAATTTTTTAAATTTAAGGCGTAAATCTAAGAGGCCTTTAGAAGAAATTGAAATTTAGAGAATCTTGTTTAATTGGTGTATAATGACTATGAATAAAATTCAATGCAAATTTGAAAAATTTGAATTTTCAAACAGTCGAAGAAGTGGGGGTTGAGTTTGAATTATGCCGCTTAGAAATCCTTTAAAATACTGAAATTTGGGGAATATTTCTTATGTTTCATAGCTATTGTTAAAATTTCACAAAATTTGGAGACATTTGAAGTTTTACAAAGGGCTTGCAGCCTCCCCTTTTTATAAAACTAAATTAAACTAAATATAATCCATATTATGACCCCTTATGCCTAGCAGCTGTGTTCCAAACATTCACAAAGATCAGTTAATTAGTTTAGGAGTAAATCCTGTACACAGAAGTATATAAACATAGACACATACTTAACTTTATATAAATAGATCTAATGAAAATTTCCCATTCAAACCGTTACAGGCAATAAATATTCATAATGGAAACCTCTTATTTATCTAATATTATTAACATTTTCTATTCCACTTCCTAATTGAAGGTTCTCTTATTTTTCCATTTTACTTAATCCAGTATATCATCAAAGCTGAAGTGAAAAGATCTCTGCTCAATAAAGATCTACAAAAGACTTGTGAGTTCATCGTTGAATATAAGGTAAGATAACTTATTTTGTTTTCTTTTATGTTTTTCAGTGATAACAAATTTTCAAGCACTTTTATATCACTGTATTCTATTTTATACTATTTACAATTAGACAGACTGACTTTCTGACCTAAAATGCACCAAACATTGATGTTATTATTTTTTTCCTTTTCTTTTAATCTTCCTCTGAGGTCATCAGATCTAAACCTGTCTGTAAGACTCACATTTAACATCCATTGTACCATTCTAATATCATTTCTATTCATGCAACACCTATACTCAACCCTCACTGGCTAGGTTTAACTTCAATACATCATTAAGTATAATCATGTATTGAAGTTAAGCCTGGCCAGTGAGGGTTGAGTATAGGCATTGCATGAAGAGAAATAATATTAGAATGATACAGATGCCTGATACACTCTTCTCTTAGTCAACAGTGATAATACACGGCTGGTTAGTAATAGAAGTTTCCTGAACATATTCCATCAATTACTAATTCTTGCAATCACACGAATACCTACTTCACCCTGTGCTCCAATGCAAGGTAAAAAAACATGGCTGCTGAGATCATATTCAAATTTGACATCCCGATCATGTCAGTCTCTGAAGAGAACGTGTTTTGCATGACACCATGTCTTTTGTCCCTAAAATCCCACACAAAAAAAGCAAAAAAAAATAAACATAGAATAGTTATTTTCAAATTTACTTGGTCTCAGAATAATAAAAAAACTAGCGGGATCTGTGGAAATTCCACAGGGGACTCATTCATATATAATATATTGATGTTGGCGTTCTGTAGATGTTCAGCGTAAATGGATACACTCTGATATTATTGTAGCTCTTTTGTTAAAATTGCAAAAGTATTTATCTAAGCTAGCAGGGACGCCCGCCATAGCCTGGTTGTAAAGTACGCTTAAATATGATATTTTAATTCTTGCAGATTTTGCAAAAAAAATTAAAAAATATTTTGTATATATTATTATTATAGAGTTAATGTTCTATCGATTTTTATATATATATTATATATATATATATATATTAAGTTGTGATTTCAAAAATAAAAAAATATATCGCTATGACTTAGGTGCATCAGTTTGTACCAAAACTGAAACCAAAACTTATGAAAAAAATATATGTATATATGCATAACTTGAGTGCTATCAGCTATAATCGAAATCGAAAGCAAAACTTATAAAGCATTCTTGATAAAATTATTTCTAAAAAAAAAGATGACAAGAGCCATGAGCTTTAATCAAAACCAAAAGCAAAACTTATAAAGAATTCTTGGTAAAATTATTTATTACAAGAAATGGAAGTCCATAGCAATTAAACGACAGTCACTCAGATGTAAGCGTTACACACAAAATAAATAACACATGCTATCCTATTAATATATAGAAAGAAGTTTAATTTTTTTGTTGATTTTTATTTAAAAATTTTTTATATACAATCTGGTTATTCCTTTCCTTAAGTAAATAAGATTGTTTTGAGTAATCATTCTTTCTTTTTTTTTTTTTGTACATCTATACAATGAAAAAACTCTGGATCGTCTGAGCGCCTTTGTATGCTTGCGTCTTGTATCATAATAAAGTTTTATTCTTGTCTGTTTGTTTGCTCACAATGGCTAACATCTAACTCAGCACACCCAGGTTGTGATTCTGTGTTATTAACCACTGAGCCACCGTCACGTCCAGCTGTTGTTGATATATGGCTGTTGTAAAAGTGTTTACTGCCTGCCTTGTTTCTATATGCTTCCCTATCTATCAATTACTACCATAATACCTATATATATATATATATATATATATATATATATATATATATATATATATATATATATATAATATTCAATATTTAATTAGATTTTTCATAGTACAAAATTTTATCATGGCAAGGACATGTGTGATATTTTGTTTCTCTTGTTGGGAAAATTGGAAAAATAATAGAAACAAGAGAAAATGTCATAATTATGTTAATCCATTGAACCGATTTTTATCCACACTCAATACCCTAAAAGGCAATAAATTGTTGATAAACTGAGTAATTTAACACTTTCACTCTTATAATAGATTTTTTTTTTTAACAAGAAAAAAATATTTTGTTGTTTAATCAGAAAATCATGTTTTGTTTGAAACATTTTTTTTTTTTTTTTTTTTTTCAAAAAACTTTTTTGGATATAAATTTTTTTTTTTTATTTGTTTTCTCCCTCCTGCTGATATAATGCATATTTTTGTTTTTATTGTTGTAGGAACAGGAAGAACGAGCAGTGACCAAATCTGTGCCTTTCACAATCAGCCCTGAAACGTTGACTAATATTAAAGGAGGTGTAAGTGTTTAACTGTAAATTTATCAGTGAGAAAATAATTTCTTGCTGGGAGTGCATGGAGGGTGGGGTAGGGTTGCACGGAGATCGGGAATAGAGATGTGTGAAGGTGAGGTAAGGGTACATGGCAGGAAGGTGTACATGAAGGTGGCATGGCAGGAAGGTGTACATGAAGAACTGGGGTAGACGTGCACGGATTTGAGGAATATGGGTGGATGGAGAGTGAAAATAGGAAGTTCATTGAGAATGAAGGATGAGAGTAGGAGTGTATGGAAAGAGAGGTATATAGAGGGTGAGAGTAGGGAGGTTCATAGCAAATAGATGGTGAAGGTAGGAGTGAATAAAAGGTTGAGATGTGCCAGTTGTCTAATTGTTACCAACAAGGACTATGAAAAATGGCAAGTTGAATTGTTCAAATCCATTTCTGATCTATTATGTATTCTTACCATATATACTTGTGCTAGAGAGTAGGAGAGGGGAGCTGAGAGGTATAGAGCCATGATTGGTCAATCACGATCACATGATATGAATCAAGAGCTAGACATACCGCTTCCAATTTATGTGTGATAAATTTGCTTTATGATGGCCAGAATAAGAAGTGTATATGTGATGCAAGTCAGCAATCAGCACTTTGTAAAGGTTAATGAAATATGTTGAAATATATTTGTACAAATTGCCATTAGGGTGTTAAGCGATGTTCTTTGTGTAAACAAATTGAGCTTAGGCATTTGGACAATGTCAAAACATTGGTAATTCTCTACCCAGCACAGCAGCAACTGAATAGCGTAATGGTTAGAAGCGCCGACTTTCATTTGGCCGGTCGAGTTTCGATCCTGGTTTGAGGTATTAATAGTTGCTTGTCAGCGTAGCAGTACTGTATGTAGATGACATATATATATACTATCAGGCCGTTTGATGCATAAAAATTATATTTTAAGTAATGCGGAATTCTTATTTATTATAAACAGAAATACTATAGCGTTAATGTAAAGTTAAATTTCTTTAAAAAAAATGAACTAAAACAAACGGAAAATAACTAAGACATGTGCATGCGAGTATTATGTTTTTTCTAAACAGTTCAATCCTTGTAAGTAAAAAAATTACTCTAGCTGAGATCGAACTCAAAACCTAAAGGCAGTGAGTCAAATACGATAATCATTAGGAAAGCTTGATACGTTCTTTAAAAATGTTTTCAAACCTACTTATTTTCAACATAAGTAATCTGTCATATGAACAATTCATGTATGCGCATTCGTGAAACAAGGGACAGATAAAAATCCGATGACTCCCGCATACCAATTTTTCAATTTTGACCCCTTAGCAGCCATTTTTTTTCAGATGAAAACCGATTAAAAGTTTTCCATATGTCTGAATACCCTATATATTAAATTTCAAGTCTGGATCAAAAATTCATTGAGTATATAGGTTGAGAAGTACTCTCACACACACATTCCACTTATATATATATATATATATATATATATATATATATATATATATATATCTGAGGTTATTGTTTCCCAGAGGTTAAGTAACCAATAAAGTTTAACGAGGTTAATACAAGAGTTCTCAATACTGAAGTAGAGCAGGTTATACTCTTTATCTGTTTTTACATAAGCAGTAACTTTTCTTTCGTATAAGCTGTATCGCCTAAAGAGGTCTCTAGTTACTAGAAACTAGCTAACCGAAACATGCTCATGACTGTGTAGCAACATATTACTGCTTATGTAAAAACAAATAAAGAGTACATATTGCATAATTTTTTTTATTTATACAAGCATACATGTACATATACAACTAGTAATGTTTGCATAATTAAATAAAATACTTGTTATTGAGCACTATTTATAAACACCAGAGTTTCATTGGATTAACATCTGGGGAAACCATAGCAATACAATCATTATATATTACATAGAAAAATGCAAGCCTGAAAAGTAATATGATTAAGATTAAATTTAGAAAAGTAAAAATACTAGTTGTTAAAACTGGAAAAGAAAAAGACAAGACATTAAAAAAAATATAATAAATTTATAACTTGAAATATTGTAGCATTAAGAATTTATGTATAATATTAAATTGAATTTTCAAAAAATTCTTAATGCTGCAATATTTTAAGTTATAAATTTATTATATTTTTTACTAGAATATCTTATTTTTTTTCTTTTATAGTTTTAACAACTGCTCCTTTTACTTTTCTGAGTTTAATCTTATGCTCGCATTTTTCTATGTAATCCATGATTTTTCCAGGCTTTGCTTTGAAATAGTATTTTCTTTTTTTGTGTTCAATATCATACACAATGTCAATAATCCATAAAAAGAATTATTACTAACTTCTTAAATTGACTAAATAAAAAAATCGAATAAAAGATGTAATTAAGTGAATAAACAGAAAGAAGGGACAAAAAAAAAAGAGAGAGAAACAGAATTAACGGGCGAAATCATAAGCAAAATATTATCAGCCCTAGCATGGCAAAGAGCATCACTTTTGTTAACTTTCTCTATATAACCTAATTAAGATGGCATACAAGCGACATTCCCGCTACGATTTATGAAGGTGTTGACGACAAAAAAGTTGCTATGGTAGTTAACAGCCAAGCAGAAGAAATTGTCCTTAAAACGTTAATGTTGAAAAAGTTGCTATGGTAATCAACAGCCAATCAGAAGAAACCGTCTCTCACGTTTCTTACTTATTCTGAAGACTTTTGAACACCAGCAATTTTATTCCAACTTTTGTTTTAATGAATGCGTACATCATGAAGATTTTTTCGTATTTTTTTTAATAAGTGTAATTCTAAATATACACTGAATTTTATATTGATACTTGAAGGTATAAACATCCGAATTCCCTCGTGTTTTTAAACAGCCTTTGTTAAAAAAAATTATATTGTTTTGTTAAACTTTTATTGTTTAAATAATTTGACTTTGCTTGTTTTATTTTAAAAAAAGTTGAAAAGATATTTTTCGTTCAGTAGTGAGCATTGCAAGAGTGTCAGTGAAAGAAATACAATCGCCAAAAGATTTCATTATTTCTAGTCGCCACTTTGAAAAAATCACTCGCAAATGCGACTGTTTCACTCGCAATGTAGAGCGCTGTGTTTGAAATTTGGTCACAAAATGAGTGAACAGTGAAGCTTTAAAGCAGTTCTAAATGAGTAAAACTAACACTTAACCACACACACACATATATGAAATAGATCTGGCCTATTCAGTGTTTCTTTGCTGTTAACAGCTTTTTAATATGAGGTAGATACTTAGTTATGTTTCAATATAAAATGTTTCTCATCTGAGTATGCTTTTCAAAATAAAATTTGTTTTGAACCAGTTTTAATATTGAATTCACTGTCATTAATAATGACTGCTTGATGTTGTATAAATCATCAAACAACAGCCATTTTGTTTTTTTGTTAAGTGCTATCATCCATCTGGACATCTCTGAGGTTTCTTTTAATTGCATCCTTGCATCTGAGAGATATGAGAAATTCTCAGATCATTATTCATAGTTTAATCTCGTGGTAAAAGGCTGAAGCCTAAAACAAAAGTTTTCGTTATTTTATTTATTTTATTTTTTGGTCCACTGACAAAAGAAGGTTGGAGCTGTAAATTCACCCTTATCCATTTGTTCATTCATCTGTCCTCACATTTCTCAATAACTATGCTTTTGAGTTTTTGGAAATTTTGCACAAACATTAAACATGATATGAGTAAAACAAAGGAACAAAACGTATTTTCTGGGAAAACTCTGGCCCCCACCCCCACCCCACCCCCAGGTTGATTTTCGGGTTAAAATGGCTAAAATTGACACTTTTGTACTTATTAAGAAAAATTGATGCCTTGGATTTTTATAAAACTTTTTGAAAAGTTGTAACTAACTGATTTCTATATAATTTTGTTTGTCTATACTTTGCAATAACTCTTGGGTGTGCCCCAGGGGCTCTTTTAGGGCTAATAAAAACACTCCATTTTTGGGACTATTTTACTATATTTGTCAAAACTTTTCTGTGTATGTCTATTTAGCAGTTTTGCATGGTGCTGAACTCAAATTTAAATATGTTAAGGCCTTGGGGACTTTTGGGGTTAAATGGGGGGGGGCAAATGATGGAGTTAGTCATTTCTTTATTTGCATGATGCAGAACTCAAATTTACATATGTTAAGGCCTAAAACTGCACCGTTTGTTCATTTGTACCAGGATTTGACATCCCCTGGGAACTTTTGGGGCTAAATGGGGTGGGGTGGGGCAAATGCTGAACATTTTTTTTTATGCCTTGTTCACTGTGCGCTCATGGGGGACCATGAAAGCTTCACTTATTTTTTTTTCAAATTATTTTCATTGCTCTCATGAATTATACGTCACAGTTTACAGAAACAAGGACAGGCAGCAAATAGACAGTGATAAAGAAGTGATTACTGCTATTGCTATGCTTTGTTGCATACTGCCTAGATTCTGGGAGAATTGTTCATCATGATATTATTATTGTTGTTATGATTTTTTATATCATGCACATTTAAGTGAGTGTGATGTAAAATAGTATTTCCTTTTGTTTAAAGTTGAGTGTTTGTGTATGTAGATATAGATTTCATTATATTTAAAAAAAAAAGAATTAAAAAAAAAATTTTTTTTTTTTGTTGAATGTGATAAATCATTTATTTCTGTTTCTATTTTTTTAGGAAAGGCATGTACCAAAGTTTAAAGTTTCTGGAGTTTTGGATTCTTTATCTGTTTGTATCATAAAGCCACTGACTGGTGAAGTGAGTACCTTTTTTTTTTTTCTCCTTTTTTTTTCATTGTTTGTTTTTCTATTTTTACTCTTGTTTCTTTCGATTTGCTGCAAATGTTTTTATTATTATACTCCTCCTTCACTCATTAGGAGTTTTCACACAAACAATAACCTGTGGTGTTTCCTGGACTCTGAGTGACAACAAGTCTCCCCATATTTCCAATGCTCTCCATCTTTCTCCACAACCAGCACATTATTGCAACAGCTGCTTACCATTGATTTCTTACTGGCAACATTCATCGGTATTCTCTGGAGCTTGGGTGCCAAAAAGCCTCTCCAAGGTTAGTGTTTTCCACACGCTTCCAATGGAGGTCTGGTTAGTGCTTTCCCTCCAGCAGATGCAGACACCACCATATTTTCTTTTTGGAGAGGAGGCGTTGTTTGTCTAAAATTTTACAGTTTCAGTTTTCTTAGTTCCTTATGGTCTTGTTCTTTCTGTTTTTCTTTTATTTCTATTGTAACATTCATGTTACAGGTTCACAGGTTATGTGGATTGGTTTCCGCATTCTAGGATTTTTGTTAAGATTTCAACTGTTTTCATTATTGCTATCTGTTATATCTTCTCACCCTTCCCTCTGATTCCAATTTCTACTATTTTTTATTTTTCAAAGTTTTTTGGGATTATTAAAATACTTTCATTCTTATTGACATTTCCTGTGATTAAAAAATTGGTATCCAATCTGATTTATTGCTGTCTTTTGCACACATATTGCTGGAAAAGGTATGAACCGACAATTAACCCTCTTTGCTATGGTGGGGGTGGAAGTAATTAATTGTGTTCAATAGGTTTTGTCTTGCAGCATTAACTAAACACAAAAATAATGATATGCCATTAAGCACTTAAACGAGATAAAAAATTTAACTAGAAAAAGTCACCTGTGATGATTTAAATGTTAAACAAAATAAGACCAATGACCAATGCACCTGAAGAAGGCCGGAGAGCACATCTGCACAAATAAAGTATGAATATCAATATAAAGATCAATATAAGGACAATCTAGAAGCAAAACAATGAAGATGATGGTAATTGCTCATTTAAAAAAAAAGTTCAAGCAAAAAATAGTTTTCTTGAATGTTGGAATAATCCAAGTGAAGTATGTTTTTTTTTTTATTGTAAAAGTACAACAATAAAAACAAAAATAGCAATGTAGAAATTAATATTGATTTGTCAGCTTAAAGGTTATGTAGGTCTAATGTTAAGAATCCAACTGACTTAAATTTATGTTATGTATAATATTTGCAGTGAACTAACAGAAGATTATTGCTGTTTGGAAGAAACAGCTTAGCATGCAGACATACATATCATTAAGCTTAAAAGCTGTTTTAACTTGTGGGATATTTCATTCCTGTTTCCAGATAATGTTGGATAATCAGAAGTGAAAATGCACCATTTCAGAGCCTATCTCTTCCTGTAGAGTTGTATATAATAAAGTTTATCGGTTGTTTTTCATCTGTGAGCTAATCCATTCCAGTCTCGAGATAATGTTGCATCATCAGGAAAGAATAAGCACTGTTTTGGGGCTTAACTCTCAGCAGCTTTTCCATGTATTGGTCTCCTCTCTAATGTGAGGCCCCATTATCTGAATCACATTTAACTGAACTATTCAATATGCTCAAAACTGGACATTTAATGACTTCAGCATCACACACACACACACACACACACACACACACACACACACACACACACACACACACACACACACATATAACATACTTTTATGGCCAAATGAGATAGTGAAACATCAGTTGTCATTGGATCCTCAAATTTAAGAGATATTGAGTTATTTTCATTTTGAAAGATTTTTTGTTGCCTTATTTGTCACAAGGCATTGTAACAGAGCAGAGACGTGTGTATGGTAACTGTATGCAAATGACCGTGTCATGTGTAAAGTGACATCATAGCAAGGAAAAACAAAAAGACCATAAAAAGAATGTGTGCACAGACCAAGAGATGATCACATTAGAGATGGACAGAAAGAGACGTTATGCACGGTTGCTGAAAGCAAATAAATGACCTGAAATACATGTTGTTGTTTCAACGGAAAAAAGTGAGTCAAGTTTTTCCTTGTCTTCTGTTCTTTGCGATGTGTTGACATATTAAAGACAGCATTATAGCATTAGGAAGTACCCCCATTTAAACTCACCTTGTATAAAACTTGTTCTCATGAGATTGAGCTTAAATAATCTATTTTTATATCACTATTTTTCTTTCAGTTGGTGGTGGAGTATTGTGAGACACCAATCAAATCAATTGAGGTGCAATTGGTTCGAGTGGAGACCTGTGGCTGTGCAGAAGGTTATGCAAAGGAAGGTAAGAAACATACATTAAAAAAAGTTTATATTTTAGGTCCCCCAACAAAAGGAGAGTGAGCCTATAAATTCACCCTTGTCCGTTCGTCTATTCGTCCATCCGCACTTTTCTCAATAACTACGCCTTGGAATTTAAAAAATTTTGCATAAACATTAAACATGATATGAGTAAAAAGAAGTAACAGAACAAATTTTCCGGGAAAACTCCGGTTGGCCCTCTAGGGGTGCTTTTCAGGTTAAAATGGCTAAAATTGACAATTTTGTGCTTATTAAAAAAAATTGATGACTTGGATTTTTATAAAACTTTTTGAAAAGTTGTAACTAACTGATTTCTATAGGGGCTCTTATCTATCTTCTTTCTTATCTTCTTTCTTTGGGGTTAATAAAAACACTCCATTTTTGGGACTATTTTACCATATTTGTCCAAAATGTTCTGTGTATATTTATTTAGCAGTTTTTCATGGTGCTGAACTCAAATTTAAATATGTTAAGGCCTTGGGTACTTTTGGGGCTAAATGGTGGAGGGCAAATGATGGACCTGAATAATTTCTTTTTTTTGCATCGTGCAGAACTCAAATTTACATATGTTAAGGCCTAAAACTGCACCGTTTGTTCATTTGTACCAGGATTTGACATCCCCTGGAGACTTTTGGAGCTAAATGGGGTGTGGTGGGGCAAATGCTGAACTTAGTCAATTTTTTATGCCTTGTTCACTGTGCGCTCATGGGGGACCATGTATGCTTCACTTTTTTTTTTTTTTTTTTTTTTAAAACCTCTATTGCATTAAAGACGAATGATAAGAGCAAGATGTTAAGTATTTTATGGAGCAAAAAAAGAAAGGATTTTCTTGTTGGAAAATTGGTAAATGTTTTGTTTTTTTTAAACTGTTATTTGAAAATTTTAATAACAAAGCATTGTTAATCATGTGTCAAATGTCATTACAATGATGATCTATGTTTCTCTCTTTTTGTCTCTCTTCCCCCTCTCTCCCTTCCCCTCCTCTCTTTTGATTCATCCTTCTCTCCCTCTTTCCATTACCTTCCCTCTCCCTTTATATATCTTAATCCTTCCTTCTCCCCTACCTCTCTTTATCCACTCTTTCCTTCTCTCTCTCCATTTATCCTTCTCTATCCCTTCCTCTCTCTCCATCCTTCCCCTCTTCTCCTCTTTCATACTTCTCTCTCTACTCCTTCTTATTTTCTCTCTTCATCTTTCTACTCCTTTATTTCCATCCTCTCCTCCTTCCCGCCTTTCTTTCTTCATTCATCACTAACTCTCATTATCTTTTTCTCTCTCTCTCTCCATTCATCCTCTTCTCTTCTTTCCTGACTCTATCTTCCTCTATTCTCTCTCTCTCTTTACATGTGCTCTCTATCTCTCTCTCTCTCCATTCATCCACCCATCTTATGTCCTTTTCCTCTTGTGTTTCCTTTGCATCCAGCTTATATCCCCTTTTCTATTTACTTGCTTCTTTTTCATGCCAGTTTTCTCCTCACTCTCCTAAAGTGAATTGAAAGGATACTTCTCCAAATACAATTGTTTATCCTGAGAAAGCAAGAGAGGGTGATGGAACAAGAGGAAGAGAGAGGAGAAGATAGGGGAAGAGAGAGAGTGAGAGACTTTAAAAGAAAGATGTAAAACACTAAATTAAACAAAGAAAACAAACTACAGACTTCTTTTTCCGGTTCCTACAGATCTCTTATGTCAGGGTTTCTTACATCCGGGTTACAATGTACATTAACACGGGCTCTAATTTTAGACCAGAGAAAATCTCTCTTATATCCGTTTTTCTTATATCCGGATTACACTGTACTTATTTCTTTTTTTACACAATAACAAGTTTTAACATAAAATTAAAATCATATTTACAGATTTTAGCCAATGTAAACTTGGATTGTTAATTTGAGACATCTTTTTTGTTGTCTTGTATTTGCTATTTTGACTTTTTTTTTCTTTCTCTTTCCAATCAAGCCACTGAGATCCAAAACATTCAACTTGCTGAAGGAGATATCTGTCGAAATCTGTCGATACCTATCTACATGGTCTTTCCACGTCTTTTTACGTGCCCAACCCTGACCACTAGCAATTTCAAAATTGGTAAGTAAACATTTCTGTCCTTTAAAATACTTATGAATTAAGTATCTGTCGTCAAAAATATAGAGCAGGAGGCGGATTCAGTCGGGTTGGAGAAATTTTATGAAAAGAGTGTGGATTTGTATGCTCAACACCTGTTGTAGGAGAACCACCCTCTGAATGGACTTAACCACCGTCCGCATATACTGGAACCCTTAACGACCCCAATAAGGACTCTAGTTCCGGAGTTAACCTCACGTGCTTAGTAGAACACAAAACACTCTTTTCATTCCGTAACCCTTTGTTTGTCTTTTATTAATACATGTCTTGTCTTACACCGTTGTTCTGTTTTTATTGTGGCTAATTCAGAGTCATAACACTGGCGACTGAAGGATTTGAGAAATGCACTCATGCCGAAACTCTAATGCCTTATCAGTCCAACAGCAGTAAACCAGTGTTCTCATAACACTGGCGACAGAAGGATTCGAAAACTCATGAAAGGAAAATGAATTCAATAAACCAGTGTTCCCATAACACTGGCAATACAAGGATTTGAGGAAGAATTTTTTTCTCACGGTAACCTCAAAGAAAAAAAATAACAACTTTGTTAATTGACTTTAAAAAAATTGACCGAGTAAAACCCAATTCCCTGAAAAAAAAAAAACATTTCAGAACCGGATAAGCATGAGACGAAAAGCTGTAAGTAAAATCTTTTTACAAAAAAACAAATTATGTTGGTCCAGCCCATAATTCCATCTTTGTCACAGACTATTTGACCAAGATAGACATCAAGACAGTTCCTCACCCTCCCTATAGTCCAGACCTTGCTCCCTGTGACTTTTGGTTAATCCCTAAAGTCAAGGAAATCCTTAGATGCTGTTGTTATGATACAATTGAGGAGATGAAAGAAGCTGCGACAAGACTCATTGACATGCTCACACAAGAGGACTTCCATGGGTCCTTCCAGAAGTTGTTATAACGGTATAAGTGAATTGCAGTTGGAGGAGATTACTTCAAAGGGGATTAGAGTGTGCACTATCAATAAAAATGTCTGGAAACTTATTAAAGGCACCTCATAAATGAATTACTTCTGTGTGATGTTAGATTGGTCTACTGAGTTAATAATAAATTAGTAAAAATAATGTGTCACTGCAGTTAAGAAGTAGTTAAATAACTTTATTTGCAATACAGCAGTGATGAGTATTATTATTGGTAGTAGTAGTCGTAATATCATAGCCAATCTTTTAAAAAGTGCTTCTGCATTACAAAGTAAATGATGTTTAAAAAATGTAAATTAATATTATTATAATTAATATTAAACTTCTTAGTAGTGCCAGAAGCAGTATCATAGACTATGTTTGGTAACACTCTGAACAACCCCAACATTTTAATCAACGTACGTCATATTTTAAAAAGAAAATAAATTTTTACCTTTGCTAAAAAGAAATATGAAATATTATCTCATTAATAATAAATGTATTGGGCGTCTTTTAAATGATTCCATATTTAAGTTTAGAGGCATTGTAACTATCTGGAATTTCTCAGATGTCTTGTTGCTTGAAATTTGGTTCCATTTTTTAAAGCTAATTTATTTTTATGAATATCTGTTTTTAGAAAGTTAGATTTAATTATTATTTATGTAGAAATCATTTTCAAATTTAACTCGGCCAAAAAGAAATTACCATTATGGAAAGTATATGGTTTGGAAAATTTTTAATCATTTTTTTTGCTGTAGCCAAATGAATGATGATAAATTGATGTCCAAATGACAGTTTGAGGTTTGCAACATTGCTTTCAAGCTCTGAGTAGTCACAAATTAAAAAATAACAAAATCTAAGAAGAAAAAATTTCAATTCATAATTATGTATAAGTTGCATTGTTAATTGTATTTGAAGTGTAGTTTGTTTTTGGCAATACCTGGAAGAGCATCAGTGGCAGAATATGCAGTGTTTAAAAAAAAAAAAATAAAATAAATTATCTTTGTTAAAAGGAAATATGGAATAGAATCTTATTAAAGAAATATTCACATCTTATGAAGCAAAAGATGTTTACATTTCTTTATTCAAACCATAAGCACAATACGTCACCCAGACTTACACTTTGTTGAACATTTTCCATCTCAACAGGTGACTCGACCCTCCACCTTTGATTAATATCAACAAAATGAGGAAAAGGATAAAAACAGCATTGTTCTGAAGAAGATATTTTTATATATTAAAAGTTTTAGCATATTAAAAATAAAAAAAATAATAAATGATTGTTCATTTTAAAATTGCATCATTTTTGGTTTTACTTTCTATTATAAATAGAATCTTATTAATCTTAATTATATTGAATCTCTTTTAAAGTATTTTGTATCTACATTTAAATATTGTAACTACTCAGCATTGCCCATGAGTCTTGATATTTGAATTAAAAAAGAAATAAAATTTTTTAATAAAGTCTTTTCTCTTATATCTATTAGAAAGTTGGGTTAAATTAATATGGTATATTTTGATCTATAATGTTCAATTTTTTAACAATACTTTCTTTGTTGTTGTTTTTCTAATATTTAAACACATTTTCATTCACTTTTGCAACAAATCCACCAACATTTGATGATCTTCGCAAAATTCCAGTTGTAATGATCGTAGGGGGACCACACATTTTTTTCTTATTTTATTTTTTGTCTCTTTATTTATTTTTTTTAATTTCACCTTTCATTTTATTAAATCTGTTTACAATTTTTCTTGGTTTTATTTATTCATTTTTATTTTTTAATCTTTTTTCAGAATTTGAAATAAACATTGTTGTTGTATTTCAAGATGACTACATGGTGACAGAAAACTTCCCGCTTACACTAACACGTTTTTGAAAGATTTTTACAACCTAAAAATTCTGGGACCAAAACCAAAAGATGGCCGATTCCTCTCGATGATTATTTATTTATTTATTTTTTTTCATTCTACAATTGTCAAAAGAAAGTTTTGATTTACAAAAATCAAACACTTACAAAATGTCCAACTTGGGGAAACAACGTATTATCTGTATATAAAAGCTAAGATGTGTGTGTATATGTTTGTCAGTTCATCTGTCAATTGTGAATGATTAATCCCCCCCCTTCCTAAAAAAAAAACAACATACTTTGGAATCAGCACGTTCACATGAATGAATTTAAATGATTAAAAGTTCTGTTATTCTACTGCAATTTAAGGGAAAAAAACTGTTATTTTATACTTAGAGTCTATACGAAATCAAAATCGAGCTTTATCATTGACAGTCATTATGTTTCAGATTTTTTCAGATGAGGTCAATAATTTACTTTATTCTGACTATTGTTCTTGGAGATTAGTCTTATAACGTTTCTTCAGATTTTCAACTCTGAAATCTATATGTCAAACTGGAGGATTTGCACGGAAGTTCAAACAGAACTCTTTAATTAATCGATCGGGGTAGCTTGTGCCCATTTCTCTCCGGCATGACCAGGTAGAAGTCTTAAGTAAGTTTATATGACAAATATAATAAATAATTCATAATTGCATTCTTAGTATCGGCCACACTGAAGATTGAAACGTCAACCTCCAGAAGAGTGTCACTTAAAACTGATTATTACCTGGAGCAGTGCTAAGTTCTAATCAAAAGTCTTCTGGGAGTTGAAGGTTCAATATTCCGTGTGGGCGATGTTAAGGATGCAATAATGAATTATTTATGTTCATCATACAGATTCCCAAGTTTGACAAGACACACCCGGAGAAGGTCGGCAGTTACATAGTCTGAAAGGTTTTAAGAATAACATTCAAAATAAGAATGGAAGTTCGAATAATTCAAACAATATATGTACTGAATCGCTACAAGAGACCCCCAAAAAGGCAAGAGACTCTCAAAAAGTTTCCCCAAGGTGAGAATCAGGTGTTGCTGATGATAACATTAATAATAAACGTAGAGCTTACATACATACATGAAATAAACATATACATCAGTGTACTATCTGCTGCTTCTACTTCAACTTACACACGTGCACACAGACATATTTACTATTATATAAAAGTTACTTTGTGTGTGTGTGTGTCTGTGAGAGTTCCTTCCTTATAGGTTCCGAAATGGCTGAGCCTATCTTTTTCAAATTTCACACAAAAGTAATTTATATTTCTGGTCATGTTCTTAGATGTGTTTTGTACATAAATTCATCCGATAAGTATCGAAAATCGAAAAAAAAAATCTGATCTTAAAAATAGTCTTTCTTTTCTTATCGATAAAAAAAAAAGAATTTTTACAGGGAAATATTTTACATTACACCGGTAGAACCTTGGCCAGTGTAACTTAAAATATTTCCTGTAAAAATTCTTTTTCATCTATAAGAGAAGAAAGACTGTTTTTAAGATCGTCAAGCCCAAATATCAGTTGACATTATATTGTGAAGAAACACAGATGGAATTTGATGAATGACATTATTATTTTTTTTGCGAATTAGTCCACCGGGCAAATTATTCCTCATAATATATAATATTCAATAGAGGATTGATCCTATAATACATATGCAATCTGCATAAATTAAAATATCATGTTTAAGTATATTGTAAGACCAAGCAATGCTGGGCATTCAGCTAGTATATATATATATATAAAATGACAAATCAGAGTTTCTAGTGTTACCAAATCAGGCTTCATGAAGATATTGGCTTCCCGATCAAAAATGTACAAAAATTGATGTTAATGTTTTTTGCCTTTCCCTTTGCAAAACTCAATCCTTTTTGCAAAGCCAAAAACAATATATATATATATATATACTTTTAATTTGTTTTTATATAAGCAGTAATGTGTTGCTACACAGTCATGAACCTATTCCGGCCAGCTAGTTTTAATAATTAGAGACCTCTTTAGCCAATACAACTTATTTGAAAGCAAAGTTTGCAATTAAAATATCAGGTCATCTACGTCACCGGAAATTGATATCAAGAAATTATGGTAAAAACCGTTGGAAAATAGAAAAAAGGGATGAGATTGGTTGTATGTAAACAAGGTTAAAAGGGGTGTGGATTATGGTCTGTGTTGAGATGTAGGAATAAAGTAAACAGGGTGGGGGTTTAAGAAGTCGACATGGGAAAGACATGAAGGTACTCATCCAAAACCTGATCCAAAGTCGTGTCGGCATCTTCTGACAGTTTACAGTAAGCTGTTAGAAAAGCAGCTGGAAAAAGCCAACAGAAAAAGCTGACTTGATTAGGCAATCAGTTGTCAGCAGATGACAAAATTAATAGGAAGAAAAATATTTTCTGTTATTTTTCTTGAAAAAATTATTGTTTGCGTTCATAGCTGTTTCTATGTTTTCATCTTAAAAAAACATTTGTTGAAAAAAAAAAGTTTTGTTTTCAGCATTTTGAATTTATCGTGCAGTGTTCGCATCAGATTTTTCCAGCAATTTTTCTGAATGCTTACTTTAAACTGCTAGAAGATGCTGTTGCGATCTTGAGTCGGGTTCTGAAACTAAAATAGTACTATAACATTTTAATTTATTCATATTTTCTTCTTCATTTGATTAATAATAATGAGATATTTTGAATTCCTTTTTACTGCTAATCTCATTAAGTTTTTGAACCATATAAAACTGCTGAACTAATGGTTTCATCTTGTTACTAACTCATAAAATCTTTTCGAATAATAAAGTACTTCACAAGGTGTGAATTCTCACTAAGTCGACTTTCATATAACATACTTTTTGCCACAAAAGATGCTGGGAGCAACAGGAGACGTTTGTTGAAAAAAGAATGTTAAAATGTGTCCTATACACAGATTGTACCGAACCCTTGGACTTCTCCTGTTTTGTGCAAATGTAACTTTGCCTCATAAGAAACAGATATTTTTTTTGTGTTTATTTAGTGAAAATTGCAATCCAAGTAAAAACTCTTTGATATACTTAGATATCATGCAAAAATAAGTATTCTCACTAAAAATTAAGAAAAATTTCCAAGTAGAATATTAAAGATAAAAATCTGTTTTTGTATTTTACTGATCTGCCATTTGTTATTTGGTTAAATCACAGACTGACTTATCTCCCTTTTGGTTTACGGGATTTCCATGCTTATCAATTGGTGGATTTGCAAAATGTGATAAAACTGGTTTTCATTTTAAACTAGCATGGATACCCGACGTTGCTTGGATGGACATGAAGTTAGGTTTGGACGCAGCTGTTATACTAAGGATATTGAGCAGTTTCATCGATACCTGCACAACAATTTCAAAAATAAAAGAACAGAATCCCCCCCAAAGAAGAACCAACTCATCAGATATTTCGGCAGAAGGAATGCGATGAGAAGTAGCTATTCTCTGGATATTGAGCACTTTTTGGTGCCCATGTGCTACACCCCCTCCCTCCTAAAAAAAAAATAAATGAATCAAAACAACTTTTTTTTTCAATCAAAATAGCAGTGAGTGCCCGTGTGACCAAAAAAAAAAAATGAGCCGCGGCAGCTAGGTTCGAATCTGAAACACGAAAGAGGGAAAAAACATGCTTGTTGTTACGGCCATGACTGTTTTATGACGCCATGATGATGCAAAAATAAGGTTTCTAAACATAGTTTTAGTGAATTACATGTGCGTGACTTGCGAAAAACGCAATGTGAAAACGAAGCCCCTTTTTGAAAAAGTGGTCCAGTTAACCATCACAGAATCAATCTTTTTTTCTAATTTTCACATATTATGCATCGGAAGGATTGATCTTTCTGATTGTACTGGTTTTGACCTGATCCTCTGACGAAAATTTTTTAGTAGACATACAAACACGCACACAAACACACAGACATCTTTTCTTCATATAATAGAAGATTAATATTCTACTCTATAACTTTCCCTAATTTTTCGTGTAGATATCTATTGCTGCCATATATGTAAGTATATTAAAGAGTTTTGTTAATTTATTTGGAATTGTGATTTTTACTTGTGCCTCTACCTATATAAACACTTTTTTTTAATGTGTTTTTACTTTTTTTTTTCTTTTTTCTGAATATTCTCCATCGCATCTTTATCAACAAAAATAAATTGAAACAGAAAAAATAAAATTCTAGATAAAAGTGTAAATAATTAAAAAAAATAAAGGATGAATAAATCTAAATAACTCTTCATTAATATTTTTAAGATTTTTGAGGAGAAAATACAGGCTTTGTCAAATTTTTGGACTTCCACTGCCTTGGAAAAAACACAACTTTGTATTATAAGATGGGGATGCCTAATTTTTTTTTTTAGAAAGGAAAAGAAAATTGTGGCATAAAATATGGTATTTACTTTTGTTTTTGTTTTTTATTTGGGAGGGGGGAGGGTCTGGTACATTGTATCATTTAACAAAAAAAAAAAAAAAATTTCAAACCCTGAAAAACATTCTGGACAAAAGTGTAAATAATGTTTAATAAATAAACAAAATGAATTTAAATAATTCTTTGTTCATTTTTTTTTCCATTTCTCTTTCATTTTTATCATTTAAATTTGTAATTATAACTTTACAGTTCAATATTTTATAACAATGAAAAAAAAAGTAAGTAAAAAAAAAAATTATACATAACAAATAATACACATCCTTTTTTGTTGTTAATATGTAACTTATTTATTTGAATGGAAAAATACAAACCTCCACCACTTACAATTCGATATTTGTCTACTTTGTTAGCACCATTGATAAAAGCTCTAGTGAAGTAGCTGAATTTAGGTTTCTGAAAAAATTCTGCAAGCAATGGTTAGTGGTGAAATAAACTTGAACAGAATAAAATAAAATATGCATCAGGTGTGCTTGAAAGCCAAATCACAATGCAATATTATGAAAATAAACAAATATTTTACTTGTTTGAAATTTATAATTTAAATATATTTCGGAGTCAAACTCCATCTTTAGTATTATGTACACCGCTTTTTTTCTTTCTTACAAAATACTGAGGATGGAGTTTGACTCTGAAATGCATGCGAAATGACGTCACCAGTAGGGAAAAATAAAGACTTTGAAAAGGAGATCACATTATGGACGGGAATAATGCTTGAGATCATGTGAGAGGCTTGGATGACATTCGAGAGCATGATCACGTGAGGGATGCCACACCTGTAATGAGAGAATGAGGAGACAATAAATGTTTTACAATAAAACAAGTGAGTTGAAGTTCTTTTCTATTTTTTGTCCACTTTGTGACTGAGGCTACAATGTGTTGGTTCCTGGACAACGTTTCAGAGTTACATGTTCAAATTTTCAGGATTTATTTGTTTTTATGATGTCCACCTCTGGTGCAAGTTTCAACAAAATCTGAGGATATATTTCAACATATAAGGTGACCGTCAGATAAGACGTGGTACAATATTGAAGCAAATTTTAATAAATTTATCCTATATAGGTTGTATAAGATAACTGCTAAATCACAAAACCATGTTTGTTTAGCCTAGGCTAGAGATTGCAACACCTGGTATCTTAGGAAATATTGGTTTTTAAAGATGATTTTTTTTAACTTAAGGTTCGTCTTATATGCCAAAATATATGGTGTATGCTCTAACAAAACTGTTTGGTTAGACAATGGCTTGGAAATGATTTATCATTTTACATTCTTAACTTCTGACATCTTGGCACCAAAGAACCAGGAAAGGGAGTGTCCTTCTTAATCCTGGTCAACAACAATTTCTAGAACTAAAGATCCAAATAAAAATATGTGGTTTGCAAACCTACAATCAGAATAGATAGGCACTGCCTATCACCTTTGTCTTAGCCAGGCACAGAACACAGAGGCAGTATCACAAGGACACTTTAAAAACACCCAGTGCGTGGCCTTGTTTCCTCACTAGGACAATGAATGCCATCTCACCATTTCTCTTTCTTTTTATCTGGGAAACCTGGGACAGTTGCTTGGAATTTAGTTGCACCTGACTAGCCTAGGACGCTCATGTTTTGACAGGTTAAGCATACAAGTTGAAGAGATTGTTTGACTGCTGTTTCTGACTGGTAATACTGGATCCCTAACTCTTAAGGCTAAAAGTGATTGTGTTATAAACAGTTATATAATATCTGGATAACTGTAGTTTCATATTGCACATGGAAAAAGAAACTGAGCTTTTCCAAGGGTACAGCACAGTCACGTTGACACACCGGTTCTTACCAGATCACTGAAGTTAAGCAATGTTGAGCCTGGCCAGTACCAGATGGGTGACCATTTGGGAAGGCTAGGTGCTGTATGTACCTTCTGGGAAAGGTTGGGCATGGGGCCAGCACCCTCACCCTGTAAAAAGAACTCCTCACTACTAAAGCATCTACGAAAGTTGTAGATGGCCTATACCCCTCCAGGGGTTCAAGGGTTATGGAGCTTTTCCAAGGTCATAGTCCCATAGATAAAGACTTAGCTCATAGTCTACTTGTTTGAACATTGTTTTCTAATATTCAACAAATGGCCACTTTGTCTATCCCGCTCTATCTAAAAATAATATTAATGGAAATGAGAAAAAATAGCCAAATACCCTCTCCCTATGAGAACAACCAAACTCCCTCGAAACTCTCCTTCAAAAATACCTAAGAGCTAAGAACTAATCTTGATGATGTAGAATACTTTCCACTTGTAAACTAACTAGATATCTTATAATCTAAACTCATCAATTTCCACTAATCGTTTTAATATACTATGTAAAGACTCTAAAAAGCATATGCACGAATGAATATCTATATCCATAACATCCTTTGCTTGACTAGAGAACATGGTCTAGAATCTGAAGAGCAGGTTTACATGTGCTTTCGATTAACCTTTCCACATAGCATGAGTCACCTATATTTTCTCTACCAGACTCTGTTAACCCAGGAGAATATTCTTGTCAAATATATGATCGATAATATAGACAAAGCACTTTCCTTGGATCCAAGTGCCTCAAATTCATATGTTCAGAGATTTTAATGTTCACCATAAAAATTGGCTTGGTTTATTGAGCTACACAGACCTCTCTGGTAAGAGCACGTATAGTTTTTTGATTGCATATCATTTTTACAATTTGCTTCTCAGATCGTGAGGACCAGCAAGCTTTTTTTTTTTTTTTTTCAATCTATTCTTGACACCATTGCTTGAGACATGTGTGACAGATGCTTGTAGCCAATGGTTTTCTTTGTTTGTTTTTTTTACATATGAGTCACTACTTATCAAGGCTCAGAAGCTACTCGAGGATAAGGGTTAAAGAGTGTACAGTAGTCAATGGGAAAAAATATTGTAGTAATTGTTAGTAGTATAAATTTGGTAAATTGGATTACTTAAGGGGAACGGCTCATCAAGAACTTGTTTACGTTGGACTTGAAGACGACCATATTGTAGTCAGCTGGGAAGCAGGCAAATGGAAGAGAGTTCCGCAAGTGTGCAGTTCTAAGAAAGAAGCCTTGTTCATGGAATCTATGTTTAGGTTTAGGCACAGATAAAGAGTGAAGGAAATTATTGATTGTGGTTTCAGCTAGACGAGTGTTTCTCGTGAAAGTTTGGCATGAGGGGACCATAGATTGGAGCTCAGACGAGCATTTGCCATGAAAATAACGATGGTTATCTAGTAATGAAGGTTGATATCTTATTAAATGTGCAACCACAAACTGAAGTGTTGTTATTCAAAACAGCGAGATATTTCCAGCAGTCTAATTGGAAATTCCTCCAAGATTTCATCAGAGATTCACAGTGGAATAAAACTTTTTTTTTTTATCGCTGAAATAAGTGAATCAAAACAACTTTTCTTTCAATCAAAATAGCAGTGAATGTCTGTGCGACTGCAAAAAAAAAAAAAAAAATTAGCTGCATGGATACCTGGTGTTGCCTGGGTCGACATGGAGTATGGTTTGAACACAGCTGCTATACTAAGGATATTGAACACTTTCATCGATTAACCCCCCACAACAATTTAAAAAATAAGAGAACAGAATCGCCTAAAAAAAGAAGTAGGTGACAACTTCCCTGACAGATATTTTGGCAGAAGGGATACGAAGAAAAGAAGCTATTCTCCAGATATTGAGCACTTTTGTTGCTCGTGCACTCGACATCCCCCACCCCCCAAGAAAAACAAATAAATGAATCAAAACAACGATAGGAAAGACAAGAAGTCTCATTCTACCATTTGATAACAACTTTATAGGTTATCTTTGTTCATATGAATCTAGAGAATGCTTAGTCATAGAATTAGTTTGTGTGTATGGATGAAGATGAAAAGTTAGGTAATCCTGTGGGAGAAAAAAAGAATTTGTGTGTGTGTGTGTGTTGGAGTTAGGGTCTGGCAGTAGCAGTGATGGATTCTTTGTCTCCTCATCAAAACCAGAGCCAAATGTCTGGGTGGGTTCTGTTGTGCTCCAAGAGAAAAGTATGTTGTCAGCACCAAGAGCCAGAAAGGAAGAGAAAGAGTTATGATATTTTTATAAATTCTGTCTAGGTACGAACAAAAGTGGACAAGCAAAAATAGGACCTAGTTTTGAAAGCCGATTAATCATAATTATTTTTGTAGGTCTCCGACTACTTTTTGATTGTATTTGAAAGATTAGAGTTAAGTTACTAAAGGAAAAAAATATCTGCACACGTGAAAAAAAAGTTATGAAAAATATTTTCACGGCGAGCTAACCAGTTCAGCTAAATTTTGAAGTTAAATAAATTCATTGTAAAAATCCTTTAAAAGATAAATATTAGTTTCCTGGGTCTATTTCAAATTAATAAAGTAAAGTCCTAAGATATTGAATTAAATTAGAAAAACACTTTGTTTGTGTAAAAATAACTTAATTAGCCCTCAAAAAGCAAGTAACTTACCGTTCGCCAAAAATGCAACAAACTAAAATTGTGTAAACACGATTATAAGGAGGCCCAAAATTTCAGCCAATCGAAACGCTGTTTCAAAATGAAGTCATGATAGTAAAAGGAAATAAGGGTGTCAGATTTCTTTTTTTTTCTCCAGACGTGTATCCATACATTCCTATTCGGAACGTTTGTATCAATTTTTATCATTATTTAATTTCATTATTTTTTATGTTCCTGTTTTAAAATTTTTTTTTTTTTTTAATTATTGTTCGAGATTATTTAAAAATATGTTACGCCAAAACTTTCACATTCTTGCGAGCAAGGAAATTATTAAAATCTTGCATATAAAAATTATGCGAAATCTGTAATTTAAAAAAAAAAGTAGAAATATTTTTGCTATTATAAGTTTTTTTATGTGAAAATATTAAATAAACAATGCTTAATTCAATCGTAATATCGGTAGTTCAAGAAATTCATTTTTCTTCAAGTTATATCGAATTCATTAATACGGACTTTAGGGGCTTTTTTCGTAATGTTCCTGTAAAAATTATTTTATTTTTATCGTTACAAATTAAGATGCTTTATTTATATAAATAAGCAAAAATAAATTCTTGCATTTTTTATTTACTACTGAAAACCATAACTTTAGTAGAGGTATTTTTTGTTTAAGCAAAATAATACA
Organism: Euprymna scolopes; assembly: GCF_053919585.1. Classification (NCBI taxonomy): domain Eukaryota; kingdom Metazoa; phylum Mollusca; class Cephalopoda; order Sepiida; family Sepiolidae; genus Euprymna; species Euprymna scolopes. Next base: position 74,408,185 of record NC_136487.1, on the reverse strand, counting down.
TTTCCACTAAGATTTAAATAAAAATAATTAGTTCATTATATTCCGCGATCATTTGATATATACTGAAAATTTAATTAAAATTGGTTAATTTCCTGATTTTTAGTGAATTTTTAATTAAAGGGAGGGGTCAAAATGTATAAACATTTTGAGCATCGGCATTCATTTTGCCTGTACCTAATTCTATCACATGCTCAGCTTATCTGGGAGATCGCCTCTGATTAGGTAAGCCAGAAAGGAAGTTGATTGCTAACACCAATCAACACTGAGCTTATCAACCAAAAAGATTCAAAATCTCAAACCTCAAGGTGTCGCTGCTGCTACAACCAAATGAACCAAAGCAGACATGGAAGCATTTGTCCATAATAAACTCCACTCTCCCCAATGGTCCACTTTGACCTGTGTAGCTGTTATTGTGTAACGCGTGTAGAACACACACGTTAATATGTAGGGGCCCAACACGTTGTAGACTCCATCACAAGGAACATAAGAAAGGAAAAGGAAGGAACTTCAATTCGCTGTTTCAGGTTTTAATAACATACCTTTATTCCTCCTTTTCCTGCCATGCGTAATTTCTCGTTACGGCTGTGATGTCACTCACATGTCTCTAATGTAATTGTGATCGTTCTCTCTGCCTTCCGTCCTCCTAAATGTGATCGTCTGTCTGTGCACACGTTCTTCTTTCTATAACCTTTTTCTTTCTTTCGTTGCCGTGACGTCGTTTTGCACATAGCTCAATCATTTGCATACAGCTGCCGTCTGCACATTCGTGCTCTATTACAATTGTGCATAGGCAGCAAATAGACAAACAATTTATCGCATCAAAAACTACTGTAAATCACAGCCAAGAGTAGGTATACTGTGATAATGAAAAAATGAATCACAAAAATTATGTACTGGAAAATCTATAATTGTATGGTAAGCACTGGATGATCGACAATTTTTCCACTGTCCAATCACAATGATGGCGTCCAAATGTAAAATCATTTTTTTTTATCTTTTGAAAAATAAAAGAAAGTTATTTTGGGGCAAGTTTTATGAATCCCTCACTAACTTTGAGAATTGAAACAGAAAATAACCATCTTTCTAATAGTCAGTACTGTAGGTCTGTGACCATAGGACTTCACCTGTGATGTTAGCAGGTCACATGATTTTTAGTGAATAGGCCTGCTATTTATGAAAGTCATGGCTGAAAAACCCTGTTTTGCAATGCCCCAGGTAACCTTTAGTCAAGGTGTAGCATCTGTTAGCTTCCCTCTGATATTCTGAGGGTTACCATACAGGGAGTGAATTAAGCTCTTCAACCATGGTGAGAGCAATCCATCTAGTAGAAAGAATCTCTGATGAAGAACCAAAAACTGGATAGAAAGAAGATTCCTTTAGCTTGGTAAGGCAATCTTCTAATGATGGTGTCACAAACAAAAACACTTGCTTACAATTTGTTATAAGCCAATACAGAAGTAGTAAGGCTTAGAAAACTGCCGCGATAACGTTCATGTCACTTCCAATCTGATAGTGAAACATAAAAAAAGATAGCCATCCTCGATAACTGTAGAAAAATATGATTCTAATGTTAAGTCATGCAAACTATTGTGTAGAAAAGTAATATTTCAAGTAATGGATTAGGTTGAACTGCTTATGCAGTCATTCATTCTAAACTCCACTTTGGACTCTGTGAACACGGACTCGTGCATTCACTGCATTTACCATGATCACTCGACTCATTGTGCCAGTCGATCCAGTTTGATCCAGTCAACCCTGCAACAAAGGAATTCTTAATCCAAAATAAAAACCACAAACCCAATTTAAAAATAAACTAGCAGGGAGACTGGGATTGAATGTTTCATACTCCCATATTTTTATTGTCATCGAAATCAGTGAAATTGCCCATTTTTCAACCCAATCGATTGATTGCCTGCTCTAATTGGGGACCCATCACAGTCCACTGGGAGGAAGCCTCACATGCCTCTCTGCAGTGACTTAGTCCACAATACATTGTAGTCTACACTACACTGTACTGTTGATTTTATAAAATTATTTTTTATATATAATCGCTTGCATTAAAGTTTAAAATTCAAAAGTCAAGTATCATGCTTCAATTTTGCTCTAAGCAGAAAAATTTATTTCGAACGCGCTCTTGTCATACCAAAGAACCTATTGCTAATTTTATATTCCTGGCCTTACTGCTTGTGCTGTGATAATGGCTTGAATTGAAGTTTAAACTGGAAAAGTCAAGTATCATGGTACAATTGTGCTTTAAACAGAAACATTCATTTCGAACGTGCCCCTGTCATATCGAAGAACCTACTGTTGATTTTATATGTCGAGTTCTTCAGTCAAGAAAAGAATCCAGTTTCCCAATACAGACACTTTGAATTGGAATAAAGTTGTCTGCCATTAATCAGAGAATGGTTTAATGAAAGTAAAACAAACTTTTTATGATCATCGCATAAATGCCATTGTTATTCTGTTATGAAGCAAAATTGAAAGTTTTATTTTTATTTGGCAACATTCCGTTTATGAAGATGGTCTTGTGTGTTCAATTCGTTGACTGTGATCGTTCCACTCGTTATGCCAGTCCAAAGTTCATGTCTGATCCAGTCAACCATACCACAAAGGAATTCTCCCCCTAAGAGATACTTGGTACTTGGTACTTGGCGGAATACAAGCAGTATAAATTAATCAGATGAAATGAGACTCAACTTACATAAATGATAACAAAGTTTGTTGTACAAAGGTACAATGTAACAAATAAAAGATGCTGGCATATCAAGATTAGCTTACTCTCTCCCATTACCTAACGGCTTTTATAGACTGAATAATCCATTCTTACAGCGTGTCAGGATCTTCCACTATATCATTCGAAAAAAAAACCCAAAAAGAAACCACACAAGCCCAATTTATAAACAACTAGTGGAGAGGCGCCCAGCTTTGCCCTGTCGTGAAATACGCTTAAATATGATATTTTAATTTGTCCAGATTTCGTATCTATTATTATAGAGTCGCGATTTGAAAAGTAAAAAACAAAACAAAAAAAGTATTTGGGTGTCATCAGCTAGAATCGAAACTAAAACTGCAGCATTCAAAGCTGGTGACGTTACCACCGTACCAACATGACAGACATATGAACTGGTTAAAAATAAACTAAGATGAATGTACAAAATGTATAACAATTTTTTCCAATTTTGACTCATTTTTGACCCCTTGGGGAGGGTGCTTTGTAACTATTCTGTACTTTCACCGAACAATAAAAAAAAAAAAAAGAAGATTTTTATTTTGTTCCTATCCAGAGTGCTCCTTTTAGGGAAGCTGGATTTTCCCTACATTAAAAACCGACCTTGTGTCTAACTCTGGGAGGCAAGTAAATAGGAACAATTAAAAGAAACCTTACCAACCACTGATTACCATGACTGACAGCATCCTTCTCAAAAGTTCAACATTCACACATAACATGAATTGGAATAAATACAAATCTGCTGCAAAGAATGTCGACTCCCTCTACCAGTTAATATATATTTAAGCCACTTATCTTCTTCTATATCTATCTATATCTTCTATCTATATTCTTAATTCCTATAAATTCGTTTTTCTTTTGGGTGTATTGATATTCATATTAAAAACCCCCTTTTCTACTTATTTAAAAAGAAAATACAATTTTGTTATATATGGGTTGTGGAATTGCATCCATCTGCAAAAGATCTAGCTAATTTGCATATTCTTTTAAATATTCATTTTAATTAATTTCCTATTAGTTTTTTTCGGTTTTCTTATGGGGTGATCATCTTTATTTAACTATTACGTGTAATTATATTCATGCAGATATTCTACATGATTTATACTTGCATAATATTTGCGTAAAACGTTTACAGGAAACACAAAATTGTTTCCATATCTATATATCTATAAAAGTGAACGTGTCTGTCTGTCTGTCTGTCTGTCTGTCTGTGTACATTTCCCTACGCAATAACTTTGTCAATTTTTAGTCTATAGACTCGAAATTTGAAATACCGGGTACTGAGATTTGGGAAAATCGATGTGACGGGTGTCAGCCAGAAATTTTGCTGTTAAGGGGTCAAATTTCAACGATTTGACCTTTAAGAACTCTACCAAACTCCTCCGACAATTTTGGGTCTAGACACTTGAAATTTTAGATATAGGTTCCTTGAACCTGGATCTAATTTAATAAAGTGATTTGAGCTCGAAACTATAAATTTTAAGGGGTCATAATAGGGGTTAAATTAAAAAGAAATTTACTCTTTTTTTTTTTTTTGCTCAGCATACACCTCCAAACACCCGGGCAACGCCGGGCTGAAATGCTAGTATATTTATATATACGTATATATTTTTGTTGCACAGATTTTGCCTACCAAACTCCTCCTAGAGTTTTTGGTCTACGGACATAAAATTTCATATATAAGATGTTTGAATCCATGCAAAACTTTATATTTGGGTTTTAGCCTGGAAAAATCCGTGCAAAAGTGTGAAAATTAAAAAGAAATGAAATTTGCCAGGTGAAGGTCGAATGCCGCCATTACGAATGCATGATGTAGTTAATATTGGTTCATGTTTTAATTTTTAGCCTTGCAGTAAACATGTTTTCATAGCCCAGTCATTTATGGCAGAGGCAAAATAAATCGTGAGCTGAACGTTTTGGTTTCGATTCTCAATGGTGGCGCATGAGTCTTTTTTTTTTTTTTTAATCATTATTATATATTGCATCCAATCTATCTATCTATCTATCTACATCTATAAAAGTGTAAATGTCTGTCTGTCTTTTCTCTATGGTAATTAAGGAAGACTATTATACAGAAATACATTACTTTACATATTCACACTTTTTAATATATACATATGCACATAACCTTATGGACAGTATATAGGGCCCGAGCAAAGCCGGGCGGAACTGCTAGTTTAATATAAACCTGTTCTTTAACAAGATATTTATGCATTTGAGTTATCGTTCTTTTGTGGCTAGCCCTTGTTCCCCCCCCCCTCCCCGATAGTTTTCATGTCGGTGTTTCATGTGTACGATGAAACTTGCCATCTTTTTTAGTTTTGTTTTACTAAAACATAGTTTAAATAATAATCAAACATATTTTACTCTAACTAATTTACATGACTGAAATAGGAATACATAGAAGATACTGCCAGGTTTGCTGCAAATAAGATAGGCTTCCTCTACTAGGCTGGGAAACTTCTCACACCTGTTAATGTCCATGTAGACAGTATTGTTCTCACTGCACCAAACATTAGTCGATCACTCTAATTCTCTAACTTAATAGGTCTCATGCTGTCTGGTTAGCTACATCCCCTGTCCCATCAGTGCAATATTGTATGCTTGTGTTTATTTTACAAGTATTTTCACGAATGCATTCTGATTAAATTACGGCATTTATACGTCTGCAACAAAAATATCCTGGCCAGCAGCAAAATCCAGCCTCCAAGCCGCAACCTCTGTTCTATTGGTGCAGGATTGCACCCATGTGCTTGATTTACACGGACTTCAATGGAATGAATGTGCTCCAATAAACGTAATACACTTGCGCTCCCCCCCCCCACATCCAACATATCTAAGGCGATAGCTGAATCTATAGAAAATGATCTCAACTATGTTTTCTCTCTGTTTGATTTTACTTCAGTTGGAGTTCTCAGAAATCAAGGAGCCTTTTTCCTTGGGCTAACAATTGATTTTTATATGAGACTAGCCTGGGTGCCTGGCGCTGTCCAGGTGTTTGAAGATGTGTGTTAAGAAAAAAAAAAAAAAAGAAAAGTGAAGGCAGGCTCGAACCCGTACTGCGAAGGAAGAAAAGAACATGAAAAAAGAAAAAGTGACGCCTTTGCCGTTGCGTCCATTGTCAAACCGAAAGTGGCGAGGGTTTAAATTAAGGCTAGTCAATCGAAAAGAAGGGATGATTTTTGAAAATATCGGCAAAAAAAGCGACCCCTCCTTGTAGAAAAATGCCCAGTTGAGGATGAAGGAATTAATGTTTTTAGCCAATTTTTTGATATTTGTCATCTGAAGGGTCGAGGTTCAAAATAATATCAATCTCATGAAAATCCGTCGCCTCTGTCAAAGTTTTAGGCAGACATACAAACACACATACATACATACATACATACATACATACATTTAAACAGACAGGTGAGATTTATATAATAGATGCATAAGTATTTGAATAGTCCATTAAAGTTTCCTTTACATATCAAACACTTAGTAAAGAAGATGAGAACATAATTTTCCTCTCCCCAATTGACCATTTAAATATGTTATAGTATATCTTTCTTGTGATCTCTTGGTCTTACTGGATCCAAGAACAAGAATTTATCTAGTCTGGTGGAGTATTCCGTTTCATGTTATTACTTGAGATAACATCACTTGGAGAAGGTGCATTATTCCTCATGGACTATTCATACTGTTGAGATCTTATTTGGAATGCGAATACTATGTGATTTCTAATATTTAGTCACGGTTTACTTGTAAGGGAAAAGTATCCTCATGCCAGGTTGACCTGACAAATCCCTGTACAGAAAAACCTTAGACACTCGAGGAATGTGTCTAGTGGGCATTCAAATTCTCTCTAGTAGGCATTTAAGTTCTCTCCTGTATGTATTCAAGTTCTTGGGAGCAAGAATGTTTGGTCACATTCAGTGCTACCAAGACAAAGTTCCTTTTCTTTAGTCATTTTAAGAAATGTTCCAATCACCAATTGCCATTAAGAGTTTGATGTTTAAACTCTTTGATCACAGGTAACATGAACTGGAATAAATACACAGAAGATACTGCCAAGTCTGCTGTAAAAAAAAAGCAATGACTGTTACGCCTGAACTGTGTTCATTACAGTTCAAACTTCTCGGACCCCCATGCCGTCTAGCACCGTCAAAAAGTAACAAACAAACAAAAATAAATAAATCCAACTCGGCTATTCTTTCCTTCTTTCTTTTTTTTTTTTTTTCCAAGTCGTTTATTACCATTTTTCTATCTCTCCGTCTCAACACCAGCTTAAAATCTTTTGCTTCTGCTTCACCACCATTTCTTATACGCCCACCTTTTTCAGCGCTGACTTTGTTTCTCTGACCATGTGGTGTCCTTTTTTTTTTTTTTTCCTTTTTCCTCTCTTGCAATCTCACGCACATTTCCTAATTTGCATATGTCTTTTTTCCTGGCTACTGCTGCTAATATTTTCACAAGCCAGATATCTTACATCTCTTGGTGATATTTTTCCCACGCGCTCATATGTGCTCTGTTACATCTATTTCTCTGTCTGTGTGCAGAATAGTCTCTACCAAACTACTCTGTCAATTTTTGATCTACAGAGTTGGAACTTGATAGACAGGATATTCAAACCTGTGAAACAAATTTGATTTGGTTTTTATCCAGTCCAAATAGCTGCAAAGAAGTCAAAATTGAAGAGTTAGAACTTGGCAGGTGTAAGTCGACTAAGCGTGTTACATCTACACATACACAAATATATATTTATACATTTAAGAATATCACTTTTAAAGCTTTAATATGTATATGGACTTGGGTCAGACGCTGAAGAGTTACATGTTTTGGTTTGCACCCAAGTCATATTTTTTTTTTACTTTTGAAATTGTTACTATATGTTGGGTACAATATAATAATCAATAGCGAATTGGCTCTATAATAATACGAAATCCACATAAATTAGATTTAAACGTATTTCGCAGCAGGACAACGCTGGGGGGTGGCCTGATAGTATCTCTATAAAGCCACAATTCATTCATGCATGGAATATTGTTGCTATAGTTGGGCTGGTGCATCAACCACTAGTCTCTCCCTCTCGGATAGGATATAAAAAAAGAGTCTCTAATCTAATAGATTCTGCACTGTCCCTGTCCCATCACTAGTGTTACATTACTATGCTTATTTTACAAATACTTCCATGCAATGTGTTCCAATGAACATAATGCACTTGTACCTTTTCAACATGAATGGTCCCCCGAACAACACAAAACCCATTGTTGAGGATTCCAGGTATTGGAAGACCTTCTACTCCAATAGCTTCTTTCTTCAGATCGCTTGCCTTTGGAATTCCCTCTCTGATCCCCTCTTTCTCTGGCTGTACCAACATGTAGAAATTTAAATGTAATGTGAACAAACATCTTGCTACACAACTCCCCGTTTATGATATACCGTATAAATCTGGCCCATCATCACAGTTAACCCTTACATGTCAGTGACAATATGCTTTGTATGAGGTAGACAAAATTTAGAAAAAAAAAAAAATCTGATTTTCCCAAATAATTTTAAAGATTTTTTTTTTTTAAGTGTACACACTTCATCGTCTCAAAAATGTAGAATTTCTCTTTTTTAGGAGGCGGGTGGTAGCTGAGTGTCCTTATGTACAAAAAAAAAAAAAAACCGACCTCATAAATTGAAAGTTCCATTACGGTATCTTATAAAGGTAAAGCTTGAATGCTCAAATCATTTTCTATCGAGGTTAGATACAGCCGAAAAAAATAAAAATAAAAAAATAAAAAAATAAAAAATACCCACGCATAATTATGTAAGGGAAGATTATTTTCAAATATCTCCTAAACTGGGAACGGAGTAACAGACTTATATTAAGTAGATATTAATAAGTCCTTACATTTTGTTTTTATTTTTTATTTATTTTTATTATTTTTTTTGTAATGGAGAGTAGATAATACACTGTGGTTGTGTTATCGGCAGCTCCAGTAACTCTCGCTTCTCCTTTTTTCTCCCTCAGTTCTCATTTCCAATGAGTGACTTTTCTGACAAAGGGTGAAGAAAAAGCTGCTTTCTAGGTCGGTAATACTTCATGAACAGTAGCCTGAGATGTCGGAAATTTTTCTGTTTCTATGTCTATCCTTGTGGCCACGTCACTAGTAAGGGTGCTGGAGGTAAACATTTCATCTGGGCTGACATTACCCGCGTGATAATCAGGGACCCAAACCTTGGTTAACCTCTAAGGAGGCTGTCCTATCAGCAGGTATAAAGTACTGGGGCTGCTATATTGCCATTTGGTGAATGGATTCTGGACTATGCAGTAGTTTCTGGTGGGGCCTCTCGATGCCATACTAGTGGGTAATTGTTACAGCTTTACCTTATCATGTGCTATAAAAAAAAAAAACATTTCCTCTCTTTCTCTCTCTTACTTTTCCTTTCTGTCCTACTCTAACCAAGTCTGTCGACCTGTTCCACAAACCCCAAAAACCCAACATGAAATATCTCAAAAAAGAAAAAACATGAATAAACCTAGAACCACATCCTCCAATGTAGACCCCTATTACCATGTCTCCTTCTCCAACATCAGATGATTTCATAATAAAAGGATACTCTAACTTAGCATTTAAATCTGACCTCCAAGAATATGCGCCTATATTAAAGATGGTTTCCCATGTGGTAGAGATATCTCCAGAGGAGACCCTAATTTACCTTATATGTGCTTCCGGGTTGCACTTGTTTACACCACTGCATTCATATTTGCCCTCTATCGCCCCCACAACAGCGGGGTTACTGTCCTTAAGAGTATATCTGAGAAAATTGACCACATCATGTCTGCTCATCCTTTGGCTACCATTCACATCTGCGGTGACTTCAATGTTCATAATGTGGAATGGCTGACCCATCAAATGACAGATGATGAGGGGAGTACATTCATATCTGATCTACCTCTGCATTCCATATTTAAAAAGGATGTATCCTCTATAGTATCAGACTTGACCGAATGGTTAATTGTAAGCATAGACCCATTCATACCATCCAAAATATTCTAACAAAAACCTAACAGCCAGTTATGGTTCTCCCCAGAATGTGCTGCTGCCATTTTTCCATAGCTACCAACATAATAGATGTACTGAGACTAAAGCTGCTTTCAGGACTGTCAGCAACCACTGTAAAGGAGTAAGAAAAAATGCAAGAGAGCTAGATGCGTGCATTCTATCCCAAACATCATCAATGACAGCATCATCAGCGTCAGACAAGGCCAAACTATTTGCCAAGAACTTTGCGACGAAGGTCATCAACTCCCCGTATTTCCTCCTACAACAGACAACACACTATCCAACATACAAATATCTGTGCACGAGGTCGCCAAACTAATCAAGAACCTTGATTCCAGTAAAGCAACTGGCCCAGACGGCATTCCAATTATAGTGTTGAAAAAGCTTTGACCAGAACTTGCTCCCATACTTACAAAACTGTTTAAGCGCTGCCTTAAGGAGAAGTGCTTTCCAACACCCTGGAAAACCTCGTCAGTATGCCCTGTATTTAAGAACTCAGGTGATAAGTCATCTCCCTCTCAGTACAGACCAATAAGTCACTTATGCGTCATGAGTAAATTACTGGAATCCATATTAAATAAAGAAGCAGTCAACCACCTCAGCAGAAATAACCTCCTTAGTGACATGGAATATGGTTTCTGTTCTGCTAGATCTACAGCTGATGTGCTAACAGTTATATCTCATAGGATTAGTGAATCTCTCGACAAAGGCTTCCTTTCTAGGGCAATTGCTCTTGACATATCAAAGGCCTTCGATAAGGTTTGGCATAAGGGCCTACTTCATAAGATTTTCAGCTACGGTATGACTGGAAATGTTTTCTCAATAATTAAATCATTTCTCTCTGATAGGTTCATAAGAGTAGTGGTTGATGGGCAGCAATCAGAGGCCTACAGTATTAATGCTGGAGTCCCTCAGAGGTCCATCCTGGGCCAAACTCTCTTCCTGATCTACATCAATGATCTCCCAAAACACATACTTAAATCATTCGTTGACATCTATGCTGATGACACGACTATCTATGGCAACACATCAAAGGTTGTAAATGACAATCCTCTCTCTGATTCCCTCTCCTCTGATCTAGAGCACGTGGTTCAGTGGGGGAAGAAATGGCTGGTTACTTTTAATGCATCTAAAACCAAGCTCCTAACGTTACATCATCAACGCTCTGTCCCTTATCTAGCATCAATTGAAATGGATGGCTCTCGTCTTGGGGAGGCTTCATGTTTTGACAAGCTCCTGGGTTTGACCTTTACTCCTGATCTGAAATGGAATACGTATATCAAGTCTGTTGCCCGGGCCGCTGGGAAAATAGTGGGATCCTTCTACCGCTCCAGAAGATATCTCACTACTGATGCAATTCTCTATCTGTATAAAAGCCAAGTACGTCCAAAGATGGAGTACTGCTGCCACATCTGGGCTGGAGCTTCAAAAAACAGCCCATCCTGCCTTGACAAAGAACAAAATAAACTTCGTGGCTTGGTGGGGGATGCTCTCCTCTCTCCCACAGAAGAGACGTTGCGAGCCTGTCGTTGTTTTATCATTATTTCCATGGCAAGTGCTTGTCTGAGCTCCAATTTCTGGTCCCCCCTCGCCAATCCTTCATGATAAACACCCATCTAGCTAAAACCACTGTCAATAATTTCCCCCACATTTTATCTGTGCCTAAATCAAAACGTAGATTCCATGAACATAGCTTTTTTCTGAAAAGTGCACGCCTGTGGAATTCTCTTCCGTTTGCCTGTTTCCCACCTGGCTACAACTTGGACGTCTTCAAGTCCAACATAAACAAATTCCTGATTAATCGCCACCTTAAGTAAGACACTTTATCAAATCTCCAATACCAACTATTACTACGATATTATCCTATTGATTATTATACACAAAATAAACCTTATCCCCGAGTGGCTTCCGGGCCTTGATAAGTGGTGATCCCCATGTAAAAAAAACAAACTTACCTTACTTTTAAATCTAATATATAAACGGCTATATGCCTGTCTGTCTGTCTGCCTTCATATTTTCAAACTCTATCTCCTCTGAAACTAAAAGTTGCAGAGCGGCACTAGAGGCCTCAAATGATTGGATTTTTTACGGCTGTTTTTTTTTATAGGTCTTTAACCGGTAAAAATTGTTTTTAAGGGGTCAAAATTGAAAAAATCGGTAAACATTTTGTCCATTCATCTTAGTTTATTTTTAATTTATAATCGGTTTATATGTGTGTCACGTTGGTACAGTGGTAACGTCACCAGCTTTGAATGTTACAGTTTCGATTCCAGCTGATGGCACCGAAATACTTTTTTTACTTTTGAAATCACAACTCTATAATAATATATACGAAATCTGGACAAATTAAAATATCATATTTAAGCGTATTGGACGCCCGAGCAAAGCCCTCCCCCCACCGCTAATATATATATATATAAAATTTTCAATTTAATTAGACAAAGGTTTTAATGTTTTCCCTATATACATTGTATCCAAAATTTTGAAAAACTCACTGTGAGATTTTAATGAATATTTCCATGCACCATTATTTCCCTATTTATCCACTTGTGCCATTTTAAAATTCCAACTTAAGACCCCCCTCCCCCCAACCAGGAATAATAGAAAAGTCGAAATCATACCCAAGAGACAAGATAGACTTATCTTTGGGGGGGGGGGGTAAGAGAGAGAGATAGAAAAAGAAAGAAAGGTACTTATAATAAATAGGTGTTCTTGCGTGGAATGGTGTGTAGATGAGCCAGTCGTATGGACAGGATGTTAGTAGCTAGAATTATTTATAGAAAAACCTGTAACTGCAGGAAGGACTGCGTGACGGATCCGAACGAATTAAGTGAAAAATGTTTTTATGGAATCTATTGTCTTCGGATTTAGCAAATTCGAGCTGTTAACAATTGAGTCTCTCTCGCCTCCAGTTTGTAAAACCCAATACCGTTAAATGGTGGTGAGATGGGAAATTCAACGAAGAACAGCGTTGGAATGACTACGATGAAATTTTCACTATGTCTTTCCCGTCGATGTTCAAATGAACGGATCAAATGTAAACGCATTCAATTGGTCGTCGTTGAACTGAATTGCCAGTGAAGAAATTGAGTGATCCGTCAATTCAAGACGAGTCTAATTCGTGACTGGAATGTTACAAAGCGGTTCAACTTGTCAATCTCCTGTTTGATTTTCCAACGGCGAGACACTTTCAAAGATAAAACCGTCTTTAAAGAAACCTTTAACCGAAGTGCAGATTTTCTATTAAAAGACTGAACGTGGTATTTCCTTTCTGGGAAGTTTTATATTCTAAACTTAAGGTTAAAAAGCACAAGTATATAAAGGCCTCCCAGAAGTCTGATTTCCGCGAATGCATGAATTGATAAGTTAATGATTTCATGAAATTTTAACTTGCTCGTAAACATAAAATTTAAATATTTAGACTTCGTGTATCTGATCGAAATATGGAATTCCCAGAAGATAAAGCTATAGAAGTGACGTTGCGACCTAAATATCTGCCGTCTGGTAGACTGAGATTCGCTAAACCTGCCAAAGAGTTGGACGAACCTACACGGCCGCTATTAAAAAGAATTGTTCACGTGATTTGAACACTTCATTCAAACATGTCAACAAACTTAATATAAGGTGAACTAAAGAAGGCTACCGTTTCCTCTGATCATCCCAGCCGCCGTGGCAGGCAGGTAGGTACTTATTTTCTACACATCTTTCCTATTATGGAATTTGTAAATAGTTGGTTTGATGGTTTAAATTTGCGAATGACTTTAAAGCCCCACTGTAAACTAATTGATCCTACTCATAGTTTAACGTTTTAAAATTTCCTCTTCTCACTTTTTGAGTGTATGTGAGGGGTGGGGCTATTCTGAAAATAGCAACTACATGCCAAACCTTGGCACTACTACACTTTAACTCTCCGGAATTACTCTTAGCGTTTTTTTTTTTTTTTTTTTTTTTTTTTTTTTTTTTTTTTTCCCCCTACCCAAACTTGTTTGATAATTCAAACTTACCCCAACAAATTAACCCAACCGAAAGATCTGAATCTTTTTTTTAAAAAGGTAAAATGAAACTAATTTCAAATTTCTTGGAAATCTTAATTTGTAACCGTCGCTTTAGAATATTTTGTACTAAGCCGAGTCTGTTTTTTAAACTTAAAATATTTAATCTTTTTCACCTGTAAAGAGTTTGGTCTAAAACTTTTTTTTTTTTTTTTTTTTTTTTACCTTGGGTCCATCTATATCTAAAGGTGAATGTGTCCGTACATTTTCCTACGCAATAACTGTCAAATTTCAGTCTAGACTCGAAACTTGATATATAGGGTACTGAGATTTTGAAAAATCTTTTGATCGGTTTTCGGCCAAAAATTTGCCTGTTAAGGGGTCAAAGTTCAACGATTTGACCTTTGAGAACTCTACCCAACTCCTCTGCCAATTTTTGGTCGAAACACTTGAAATTTTAGATGAGTTCCTGGGACATGGATCTAACTAACTTGATTTGAACCGAAAACAAATGTTTAGGGGTCAAGTTAAAAAAAATTGACCTCTGCTGTCTCTACCAAATTACTTAGACAATTTCTGGTCTAAACATTTGAAATTTGACAAAGGGTATTCAGAGATAGGGCAAGTTTTTTTCATCGGTTTGGGTAGAAAATTTTTAGTTACCAATACATGTATGTTTGCATGTCTGCCTAAAACTTCCAACAGAGGTGACTGATTTTTACCGAGATCAGTATCGTTTTGAAGTTCGACTTTTCAGACAAATATCGAAAAATTGGCTAAAAATATCTCACCTTCAACTGGGTCCTTTTCTACAGGGGGTGGGTCGCTTTTCTTTTTTTTTTTTTTTTTTTTTAACCGATATTTTCGTAATCATCCTCCTTTCGATTGTCTAGCCTTAATTTAAACCTCCGGTTTGGCAGTGGTCGTAATAGCAAAGCCGTCAGGTTTTTCCTCCTTCGCGGTACGGGTCCGAGCCTGCCTTTTTTTTTTTTTTTTTTTTTTTTTAACATAAAATTATTTGGTCCTATTTTGTTTATTGACCAAACCTGTCACGATTACCGGGATCTCTAAACACTCTTAACTTTCCAAAAATTAAAAATCGCAAACACTAGAATAACTTATATTTAAAATTAACTTAAGCAATAATTAAGTCTAACGATAAATACTGCGATTCATGTGATTTCATCGAAATGGCGATTTTTGTCCAGAATTTACCCTATATTAAAGAAATCTCTACCTAGCCATGATAAACATATTCTAAAGCATGTAAATTGACTTAAACAAAATCAAATTTGAGTAACTGAAGAGCAAGTAACTTATTGTCTATCATTCTGTGATTTGTATCTGCTTTCTTGACCACTTCTGAAGTTAGTCAGTAACTCGACAATGAGAACTCATTTCCGTTCAGATGCAAACGATTTCTACGTGCAAAATAATTTGCCTGACGTAAACTGAATAAAATCTAACACTAAACTTAACGAAATTGAGAATTTACTGTAGTTGTCATGCGACATAAAATGGAATTTCATGCAACATTCAAAAAATCCTGATTTGATGATGGAAATGCTTTAGAAGTAATTGCCTAAAAGATAGGCAGGTGAAATAAATCGTATTATAACTGTAGTAAGAGTACAAGGAAGAACAGTTTCTATTCATACGAGCAATGCATTTTTTTTTTTTCGTTTAATATTGGCACTCGAGGCTTAAATAGCTTACATTCATTTTTTCCCCACTTTGTTGAATTTTAAGGTTAATGCTTTACGTCGGTTTTGGATCATTCGAACTGTTCTCATCTTGGATATTCTAATACTGTTTTGACTGTAACCTCCGAGCTCCTTCATATACGTCTATGAATCTGTACAGATTTTCAAATGGAGTCCTTTATTTAATTCACTGGGATAGTTTGCTCTTAAGTCAGCTATGACTAGGTAGAAGTCTTGAGTGATTCATAATTGTAGTAATATCGCCTGTACTGAAGATGGAACTTCCAGATAACTGCCACTTATTAGCGCTTTTGTTCATTACACACTGTCTGAATCCAAATTAAAAATCCCTATCTAAAACTTCAAATATTAAAATGCTTTAGTTGTAATCTTTTGTGAATTGTCTGAAACGATTGTATATTAGAATTTTTTAAATTGCTTTTTTCTAGTGCGCGTATGGGATTTATTGGATTTGTAATTGTGTAAAGAATAAAAACTTTCTAGACCAATTTATTTTCTGTCCAATTAAGATTACCCCTTATAAGATTCTTGTGAATCTATAACCTGATTTAACATCCCAGGTCTCACCTTCGCTGGATGATTAAGTAAATATATCCCTAATAAAACGCTTGTAAACCTTTTCTAGTAACATCTGAGGACAAATACAGCATGAATCAAATAAGATCTTTTAATAAAATTTGGTAAAATAACTTAAACCTGAAATTCAAGGAAACTTTCCTCGTGCAGATTTTTAATAAATTTAAATGTAATTGACACTCAAACTTTAGTGTTCGATTATAAAATCGAGCATAATAATGGTTAATATCAAATTGTTTTAATAGAATCTTTTAAAATGGAAATCTTATGTTATGATGCTTATAGAAAAGAATGGCTGAACAAATGTCTTATTAGAATTATATATGCTATATATTAAGTTTAATATTATAGAAATTTCAGTATCTAACTTGCCTGACAGAAATGTCATTCCTTTAGAAAATTTACTATTTAACTTTGTTAGTTTGGACCCCTGTAAAAATTCCACGATTGTTTTAATTTGTTAAATGTCTGTAGGTTAAGGCAAAATGGTCTTTTCTAAAAAAATAATTGCCATTGACTTTATTTAAATAACTCTTTAGAATTGCAAAAACTTTTAGAAACCTTTTTATTGCAAGTGTTTACCAGCCATTTTTCTTAATTTTAAATCAAGATTAAAACTCAAGATTTTAAACTACTTATGTTGTAGACAAAACTGTTTATTCATGGAACAAATTGTAAAATATGCTTAATTTTAATTTATGAAAATTTACAATTTAATCTCTCTGGATTATATTGTCCTCGACATATAGCAGTGATGTTAAAAGTAAAGACTTGGGTGACATCAGGTAAAATCGAAATCAAAACATTTACAGCTTCAGCTTTGATGAATTAATCAAATGAATGGACTTGAACGTATAGATGCATGTTTGCATTTGCATACAAGCACTTTAAGTAGATTAACATCTGCCAAGTTCAAATTCTTTCAATTTTTACCTTAGCTACCTTTACAGGCGGTCCTGGACATGACCTAAAACTATATCTGATGGTGAAGCCCCACCTTGCGGACCTTGGAGTGTAGAACCACCCTTTAATTGCCATTGCTCCCAGGTCCACTCTGACCCGGAGTGGTAGTATCTGCTAGGGTCCCAACTATGGGTTAAATAGAATCTGACTTTAAAAAAAAATACTCGCTTAAAAATCGTTCCTCAAAATAACTAGATTCGGTGAAAAAGGTTGATATGCCGTAAAACACAACCAACCAACCTTTACAGGCTAAACCCAGAAAAGAACTGCAAAATTGTAATTTCTTAACCTGCCTAATGCGTCTATGCAACTTTGTATTGGAAATGTACCTTGAAAAAAAACGTACATACCTAGTGAGTTTTATAAATTCGATTTATTTTTACCATTTCTGAAGTTGTCCATTTGATTATGTCTTATTGGGTAACTTTACAGACTTTTTCTTCTGTAGAAAGTCTAATTGTCCGGCAGATTTTAATTCAAATGTGATTCTATGGATGTGCCTTCCCTCATGTAGCCGAGACCACTAGGAAATGAGGCTGAATCGACTTTACCATCCACATAGGATGGTAAACCGACAGGTGGCTGTTAATTTCCGTCTAACTAGATAGTTAGAAAACTGGATCTAGCCAGTGACCAGCTGAGACAAGCCAGATATCTAGGATTTCTAATTGATAGTAAATATAGATGAGCAGTCAGTTCGGTTAGGGAGATCACAAACTGTTAACTACCTGTTGGACAAAGATTGTTATTGGGGTGCCAACATGAACAATGATCAATACCATGTCTGAGGTCTTGAGCTATATCACAAGTACATCAGTTATAGGGCAATTACCGAGCTGCCAATTAATACTAAATGTTTTTTGTTTTTTGTTTTTTTTACCAAAATGTAGGTAAAACAATTACCATCAATAACTTTTTTATTTTTTTTTAACAGTGAATTTGAAAATGTTGCCCCTGGAAAGGAATGTTAATCAACATAAAATGTGGTGTCATGCTAACAAAGTTCTGGTCAGATTGCCAAGCAGGAATACGAAATCTGCACGTTTCCAGGTTTTTCTTTGATTTGTTTTAACATTATTTTGCAGACCCTCTTACAAGAATTACCGTGGATTGAACAAATATTTTATTTCTGATTCAATTCAAAGCAACTTTTAATGCAAAATGGATCTTGAAACTGTAAAATTTAACCATTTTTATAAGTGAATCTTTATTCTGTCATCTTGACACGCCATCATGGTGTTATTTTGGATTTGACATGATTTAACATTAGATTCAAGTGTGATTCCTGGACATATGCACAAAGCTCGTTCTGAGGTTGATCTTTGCATGTACACAGAATTATTTGTATTCAGACTGTATTCACTTTCAGAAATTGCGTTTCAGATCGTGATACAAACTTTCTAGGAGTTAAAAGTATTTATAGTCTTTCCTCTACCCCTTTTCTCCACATGCAACCTTCCTAATGCTTAATAGCTATCTTTATTTTTGATATAGCATTCTAAGCTTTAGAAAATAAAACTACCTACTTCAGACTATTTTCTAAGTTACTGAAATCTGATAATTTTATAAATGGCAACTAAATTGAAAATGTAGTTCTACAGATTATTAAACACATCAAATGAAGACTTTTCTATTTCTAAAACTCCCTACTCTATCAACTACTCTGCTGTCAATTGCCCTGAGATTAGCACAAACCTGCATGTTATGTCCCTCCATATTTACACGAATAAACCAGAAACTAGCAGGAACAGTGACTGATATTAATGGTGATGCTAAGACAATGGAGTTGCCCTTCAGTTGCTTCTCTATTGCAAGTCCATTCTGACTAGTCACATTTAGGCGTTAGAGCATCATTTACCTAATATTTTTACGAAACCAGTTTATATAAAAACTTCGATTAGTCTGTAGATATTAACTTGTAAGTATAATTTATTACCAAAATGATTATAATTCAGCATTAATAGCACAAAAAATGGTAGATATAGGCCATAAAACCAAAATATCTTTTGCAAGTTTTTATCTTCAGAAATTGTTACCTTTGAAAATTAACCAAGTTCCAGGATATTGAATATTGTACTATAGTTGATCATTTGTAATCATTAAAAATTGAAAGGGAAGTTATTTAGAAACTAATTTCCCTTCCCAATAATTAGGGTACTGAGTACATCTTGGAAAGCAAGGCGATAAAATTTACATTTTTACGGCATGGAGTCACACAAATAATTTACATGGTACTTTTAGCAATTAGTGAATTACTAATGCAAGATTTCTAAGTTAATACTTGAGCAAATTTTGAGGGATTTCATGAAGTTAATATAGATGAAATTGCTTTCTTCAGTAAGCAGTAATATTATACAGCTTGTAGGTTTTAAATATTATAGACAGTAAAGTTAGAATTTGTAGGAAGTTACCAAACAAATTTTTATCTTCATTGGAAATTGTCTTGTGGAAAACAATATAGAAATTGTCAGTTGTGATGAGGTTCTTCAGTGGCTCCTTGGATTTTTCTGATAGTCATCCAAGGAAGACTACTGTTAAATGGGTGATTTACATTTTCACTTGTAAATGACTCCTTCATAGACTGTATGCTCCAGGGATTTTCACATGGGGGTACACAAGCTTGCTACTCTCCTCCTTAGTCTACAGAATTTATTAGTTGTATGAATAACCTATTACTATACACTTGGGATGGTCAGCAGTAGCACAATTATACAGTGCACTTAACCATAGGTTAAAGGAAAAATATCTGCTCATTCAACAAACTTTGGAGAAAAAAAAATAGCACAAACTTTCTATTGCTTAGAATTTGGCTATGATTTAATGAAATATAGCCAATGATAATCAAAACTTTTTTTTTTTTTTTTAAACTGTTTATAGGTATGGCTAAAATTTTGTACGTTTTTACCCCCCCCCTCAATTTTTTGCTGTGCTTAAAAAGTTGTTTTGCTCTCTTGTGGCAAGAGAAAGCGTAGGAATTGATTGAGGGTGATCTAACTTGTGTCCTCTATCTCAATTTGTAAATGCCCATTCACTGTCGGTGTTGACGTCCTTGTCCTACCAGAGCATTCTTTAGCAATGGGTTTATTCCCATCTGCAGATAACCTTTGCAGGTGTTGCTGCATCAAATCCCCAGGTTTTTTCTTGCCAGCTATGTCGGTCAATAATTTTTCCTTCCAACCAGGTATGTTTGTCAAGTATCGTTTACCTTACTAGGTGCTATTTCCAGATAGACCAGATATTATTTTTCATTTTTAAACTTCATAACTTTATCTTAATATAAATGAATTCAATATCAATTGTGAATTTAGTAATTACTAATGACAATTCATGTATAATTCTGAACTCCTTTCCTCTATACTGTTATTTTTCATTTCAAATATCTTTCTAGAAAAGACTTTTTGGAACTACTGTGAAACTGGAGGAAAGTGAAGACTAGCCCCATTTTCTATATTAAGGACAAAGTTCTCAAACTAAAAATAGGGGTACGAATATATTGTTGCATGTGATGCAAGTTGGACACTGCTCGAGTTCTCTGCTAATTACTGTAGCATTCTTTTCACCTGAAACCTTTAGCTAAGAACCTTGCTTAGCAATGTTTTTCCAGTAGGTTCCTGATCGGTTGACCATGTGGTGTATCCTTTGGATGCTAGCCTGAGCGGTGTGACATAGGATTGGCTGTTGCTCACATAGAAAACCCTCCCCCCTCCATGTCACAAGTTTGTTACAGATTGGCACCAATGTCATTGCACGAGCTGGTAGAAAATCGAGTGCCAAAGTGCCTTAGGGGCTTCACTCTGGATTTCTCATATTTCACTCCTGAAAACTTTCCCGTTGTTAGGTATTCTGCGAGGGAGCGGAGTTTCGAAATTAGGAGGTGGGGTTACCTTCCCCCTAGATGAACAGTCTTCCGAGGTTAAGTTCCACCTACCTGAAACTAGTTAGGTCACCAATGCCCTACCTAAACTTTTCTCTTAAGTTCAGGTCTGCCGGGGTTATATAATTATTGGCCATATTATATATAAAAACCGATTTACATCTATCGGTAAATGTTAGCAGTGCTGTCTCTTAATCACATGACCTCACCCCTTGGTGTTGTGAAATATGACATGTAAATGGATGCTGAAAGTAAACCATTACTTTATCAAAACATCAAACATGCTGAATGTTTGTACAGTCAAAAGAATAAATCTTACATAGATGACACTGCATGAAATTGCTATAAATTATTTATTAAAGCTTTTTTTATTTTATTTCAGAAAGTTGACTTAGAATCCACTTACTACTAGTGTTGGTTAATTTTTCAACTTTTTTTTTTCTTCAAATATGTCCATATAAAGGAAGTTGAGTATTCATCTTGTGAATACTGCCACCATACTAGATTTCTAATCCAATTTTTGAGCAATTAGTTTTAAAGATTATTTAATATGAATTGCTGGAAAGCAAAGAAATTAATCCGATTCCAAATGTGAACCAATATTCTAGTTTTTGTACTAGCTCCAACTGCTGTCGGCAGTGAGGGGAGGGGGGTCTCTTCACTACATGGTGTGTTCCAACACCAGAGCCTCTGATTGGTTGGAACAGAGGGCATGTCGGTCCCTCAAGTCCTACATCTATGTATTTACATCAAAGGAACTCGGCAAATTAGAATATGACTGCATACTTGTGAGAAATTTTACCATATTGTTTCAAAAATTTAAAAATGTCAATGTTTATTTGAATAAGACAAAATGGCATGTTACAGCTTCAAGGATTTAAATTGAACCTAATAGTATCATAAAAATAATAGTATCACTAAATTTTTTTAGTCAACGAAAAGTTTAGGGGCTGACTTGTCAACCTTTGTAATCCCTTCCCTATTTGGTTCTTATAGGGGCTACATTTGGCTAGCTTGTTTGGAATCCAGGAGATTAAATGCTGTTGGTGGGGTTCTTTAATGCTTTCTGTCCAAATCCTTGCAGTATCATGTCAATGATTTGTCACTTGAACTGTTTTTTGCTAAAAGTTCAGATTTTGTACCTGTAAGAGCTAAGTACAATGGGATATTGTAACCTTCCGGATCATAGTGAACTTGAGCCAAAAATGCTAATGGCTGTACCTGTGTTCTATTTTATAGAAGTCAGGGGAGGTTACTCTGGTTGCCTCCTATTGTCAAGGATGAATAACCTGGTCTGCACCCTCTTGACCACAAAAATGAATTGTGGTGGTCATCTTCATGCATAGTAAAAAAATTTGACTCTGTATTTGTGGTGATAAATTCTTTAGTGCTCATGTTTTCTGACATGAAGGAAAGTCTCCTTAATGGAAGAGGACTTGCTGGGTTTTCATATTCTCTCAAATCAATTTCCATTTCTTCATGCTTGCTGGGCAATTTAATGTTGATGTGCCATTTAACCTCCATTGCTTCCTAAGGAAGCTGTACCTGTAGGGATTGAGGTTTATAGACAGATCTGAAGTTCTTGGTGTGGTGTAATGTGCGTCCTCCAAAACTGGGTATATTTTACAGAGGAAATCAATATTTGATGTTTCTTGTTAATTTATGGCAGTTGTGCAATGTTACTCTATTGCTCCCATCTACTCTCAATTTGTACTGTCGCCCCCCCCCCCCCGTCTCGATCTTTCCTATCTTTGTCCATCGACGTGGGTACTTAGATCTGGACAAAATCTGCTTGAAGTTCCTGGAGTGGATGAATTGTAGAAGAGTTCGTTCTGCATCCTCTTGGCCATTGCCATCTCTCTTAATTCGCCTATTTCTCTCCACTGTTTCCTTGTTTGGTATTTATCCTGTAAGATTGGAAAGTAGTCTTTAATGACCTGACCATATAGCATTACAGCTGGGGACCTGTCAAGGTCTTCGACAGGAGTGATGTTCATATCCAACCTAGTCAGAACAATCGTTGCCTTGCATTTGTTTTCATACCATTTACACCCTGATGTGCGGAGTGAAGATATCAGGATTTTGTTGCCTTTGCCAATAACTCCTTTCAGGCAGTATAACTTTTCACACATAGGCCAAAATACTAACCATAGGTGAGATATCAGTGCATGATTGAGGGAAGCCATTTTGAATTAGACCTCAAGGTTCTGTATTCTTCATTTGTGGTTGCTGCAGCGACAATGCTTTCCCATGTGATAGCTTTCAATTTAGGGTCATTCTTGTACATCGATATGAAAGTGGCTTTAACTGTAGTGTCTGTCATTTGTTCATGGTCTTTTGGTGGGGTACCTGCTGAGTATGGAGATCAGGGGCTAAATTGAGTTTTCCAGGGTGATGCTTTATCTGGAATTTGTACATCAGTATCTATTCCTTAATTAATAAGTGGGGTTTTTCGATATTCTTTGAAAGTCACTTTATTAGTGGTAAGTGATCCATTGTCAGCAAATCTGGGCATCAAATTATAAACGTATGGCACTATTCTAGCCTGTAGACCAGGGTTTTCTGCAATCCTTGCATGGTTACCAGTTAATTCCAAATTATAGCCGAGTCTTCCAATCTTTGTATCGCACCCAGGAATAGCACCCATTTTCTGTCGGTTGTATCTAGTCCTATCTAGGGTCGTTCAGTTTTTCGTTTGATATGTTGGAATGACCAAAGAATTTCTTTCCTCGGTTCTTTCTGCAACTCAACAGGTTGCTTTAATAAAAGCACGTTTTTCTGCTCCATGGTGTTTTGATAGTAAATATATCCAATGTTTAATGCTGTTGTACAAGTTTCCACACTTCAGTGAAAATCTGTTCTTAGCGCCATGTAAGAGTTGGTGCAGCAGAATATTGTACTCTTCAGGCTTGTGAGCACTATACAAGATGCAAATGACCGTGCTTGTATTCTATATTTTAGGGAGGCAACTGTTTGCCTCCTATTGTCAGAAGATAACTCTCATACCTATACAGTACCATTTTTAAGATGTCAAATGATTGAGCCTGAAAGACTCGATGCTATCTGAAAAATGCAACCTCCTATTCTACACTCAATGGAATTATGAGACAAACCTAGTAATTATACATTAATTTCACTACTTTAAAAGCCAAAGTGTAATGCTATTGAGCACACTGAAATTTCAGCAAATTTAATTTTACATTAATGGTGTCGCATACAAATTGACATAAAACTTAAAAGGACAGTAATACAAATTACTAAAAACTTGTAGAACTCAAGGAACAGGTATTTAATCTCTAATGCCCATAGCTTCATATTAGGAGTCGCATGGAATTATATCCAGCTGTTTTAGTCTGATCTGTCCGTCTATTGGCTATAAACAATGGGAATATCCTTAGAAATTGTCATTTTCAGTTTGTTCTCCTATACCATAAGTCTTATTTCATGATGTCCAACTTGGCCAAATATTTCGGTTCTTTACATTGAAGGGTTGAACAGATGTCTGTAATTCACACATTTACCCACTCCTATACTGTCGATGAGTGCTTGCCTTGGTTGTTCAATTGTCGGCTCATTAGGTTGAAGTTCTTTTACATGTATAAGAACTAAAAAAAAAAAAAAAAAAAAGACCTAATAATTCAATATTTCACCCACTGTTTCTGGTGCTTTTCAAGAGCAAAGAAAAAAAAAAGTTATACAATGTATGGAATCCCAGAAATAACTTTGCCATGCAGTGGAAACTCTGGATAAGATTCGGATCAATATTTTCATCCAAACTTTTCAGCAATGCTTTTTTTTTTTTTTTTTCCCCCTTCTAATAGAGGTTGGCTTGCTGTCTTGCTCTCTCTATTGCTTGTACATTTTTTTTTTTTTTTTCATAAGATTTAAAATCTCTCGGAACTAGTTTTGTCATATATTTAAAACATGTTTAGAAAGCTATCCAACGTGAAGATTCTTTAAAAATGTTCAATATATTTCAGTGACACTCGTCCTTATAAGAACTTTTCCTCTTATAAGGCATGATGGTAATGTTAGGCAAGACAAGTCCGTTTGTTGTTCAATGGTGTTTGAGTTTGTTTGTTTTTTTATATAAAGTCCAGGAATTCACTTAGCATGTGCTGAAAGGAATATTTGATTAGTTTCCTGTTTTAAATGTTGATGAATTGGAAATTAAATAGAAACATGCATCTAAAAATGTTTAGAAAGCCATCCAATGCAAAGAATAAACACTTTAAAATATTTATCAATATATTTTGGTGATGTGTTTCTACTTAATATTCGTTTCACCAACGCTTCTAAAACTATATATATATATAGATATATATATAATATATATATAGATATATATATAATATATATTAGTTATATATATATATATATATATATATATATATTAATTTTTAATCTTTAAAACTATAAGCTAATTTCGTTTCTATAAAATCATTTGTTGGAAAACTATTTAGTCAGTGATTTAATCACCTGCATCAACTTGCTCTCTCGAATTCACAGTAGTCCTAATGTTGAAGGGATCATCAATTGTTTACCATGAAGCACTGTTTTGGTGATTTAAAAAAAAAAAAAAAACAGTATATTAAATCATGGCTCCCCAGCAGTGTTGATTGAACACCACCTCAAGAACAATGTTCCAGATATTGGATCTAGTTACCTACTTGTGATTAATTTAGCTAACCTTGTAATGTTGTAAAGTCTTCCTTATCTGTGAAATTCATCTGTTTCCAAATTTAAAATGGATATTTTAATTTACCAGTATTGTATTTATAAAATTAGGATTAATCCATTTTACTATCACCCTATTATTAGTACTTTATATTTACATCCTTATTAATTAAAAATGTATCGATACACTTTAATTTATAAATACATGTTAAACATTACTAATAGCTTTGGATTTCCTTTAATAAATTCTGGTTAATTTTATGATTCAAAAGCATCAGAATAACGAACAAATGCTCTACTTAACTGTTTAAATATTTTAGTTTTATCGCCTTGTTCAATCATCCTTATTACTAAGCTAGAAACTGGGGGTATAAAATCTTAATTTTAAGGTGACGCAAGATTTTCTCAGAAATTAACAATGGTTCCATAAAACAAAAACAGGGCAGGTACTGTCTTTGTGCGGCATACAAACTATTTGAAAGGGGAAGGGGTTTGTCTTATCAAATATTTTAAACAAATTCCACTAATTTTTGTATCTAAATCCAGAAATGAAGCTTGTGTTACTCAATTTAATTCTAACTCCTTTGGATATATAAGATTTTTCAAATTCCTCAATCGTTTATACATAAGGTCATCAATAAATCTACAGCCATGGTAATTATACGTTTTGGATGTATCTTTTATTTTTTATTTTTTTTTTTTTTACACGCATATTTACTCCGGTCTGTAAATAAAGATTTGCCCAAAATGGTGCAGGATCTAATCCCATTGGGATGTCTATAGTTTGGAGTAATATTGTTTCCTATTCGAAAATAACTTTAATAAGATGGCTAAAGTATTTTTAAAATACCATTTGAAACACTAGTTTTGCTGTTTTTATTGTTACACGTGCGTGTTATGTCTAAACTAAGTTTCTTTCCAATATCTATTCAGAGCCATCTTGTTTACTATGGTAGGTTATATAGTATGGTGGCCAGTGGTTGTTCAGCCATATTCTCTAACGCTTTCAATCAGTACTTTGGATCATCCTTAGAGGTGGTTAAATTTCATTTTTTTTTTTTTTATTTAATGAATACCAACACAAAATGTAGCACGAGGGCTGGGGGTTAATGTTGACCTACCTAACATATTAACTTAGAATCTTTCACTATAATACCAGAATCCCTTCATGAAAATCCTAACTAAAACCAGAGATGCTAAGATATAAAAAAATTAAAACCAAGTTGAAATTTAGTCAAATTGTTCGACTGAATACTCAAATACTTAGTCCTCAGAGTACTTTGTAAATTCTTAAGTATTCAGTCGAACAATAAATTTGATTGTAAATTTCAACTTAATTTTAATTTTTCTCTTATAAGCTCTACCCTCAATTTGTGTATTGAACATCCTAATTTGGTTAGGACTAATTTTATATATATATATTACACACACGATATGGAGTTAGAATAAAAATGTTTTAAATACAAAAAAATTTACAATGAGACTTTACTTTTTATTTTTAGTAAAAGACCCTCCCACTAAATTGTGGCAGATGAGTGGTTTTGTCAGTCGAAAAGGATGCAGATCTCCACGAAAACTTTATTAAAACACCACGAAAATAAGCTTACCTAATTGGCAAAACATTCGATCCATCACCTAAATGGGGATTGTCTAACTAAAAAAGGGACCAGAAAAAATGGACAAAGCTAAGAAAGGGGCCCTTATGACCTCAGTTTAACTCTTCCGAAGTTAAACTTGGAAAAATACCGAACACTAATCTGTTCTAAACGGCCCTATATAGTGCCACTGTTCATTTGGATACCCAAAATTCTTCCCTCAAGCTACTTCCAAAAACAATTCGAGATTGGCACCGTTCACTCTGCACAAGCGTGAAACTTTAACTCGCCTGTTGAAATTTGGAGTTTCACCTTCTCCAGACAAATACATTTTCAAGAGGTACTTGGGAGATGGGCAGAGTGACTAGCAAGCAAAGAAAAACATGGCAATTTTTGTGGATGGTGTCCAATTGCAACACTGGAACCGGATCCAGTAAAAATAAAAACGTCCATTTAGCTTCATAGACCATGAAGCCTTTAAGTAACTGAAAATAGCTGAATGATATCGCAGTGGAAGAAAACGTGATCAAGATCTTCCCAGTCTCTGCATCGGACACAGTTGGATGTCTCTACAGATCCCGCTGCATTTTGAATTACCAGTCGGGTGATTGATGCTTGTAATTATTGAAACGGCTAATCCCAGGTGCCCAAGGCGATAGTGATGCTCCTCATTTGTAAAACCAAACACCTCAATCTTTGGATCTCTAACAGATCCTCTCACCATAGTCCTATATGTTGCCTTATGGGACAACACTCGGATGTCAGGCCTTTTTTTTTTCACCTTTAAAAGGAACCTCAACAGGACACTCGTTTAGCATTTGTTTAGGGTAACCTGTGTACCTCCTCCTCAGCCGAGTGCACACTTTTCAAATCTGAGAAGGCTTTCTTAGTCTTTCCAGAAGCTACTGTTTCCCTCATACGGTGTATACATTCGGTCCAAGCATATCAGTCTAAGCGTGTCTACGAATCTCGACACTTGGCATACTGAGACTGCCTTAAGACAGATACAAGTAACAGATCTCCTGGTTAACCATGATTTTCTTTTCCATGCCATAAGAGTATGCACCAGATCAACTAGTGAAGTCTCCAGGAGTGGAAGCACTGATAGACGGTATAGGATAAGGGGGTAGATGTGAATTACAGACCTCTGCTCAACCCTTCAATGTAAGTTTTAAGAACCACAAATGGGATGTGGCATCTACTGCTTCCAATACTTCGGACCAATTTTTCTCCAACTGGAGGTCAGTGCCAAACCAGATGCCGAGTATCTTGCAAGGCCCATTTGTCCCTTCAAAGGGCCCCTTGAAGGGGTACCCACTCCACGCACATACATAAACCAACTTATTGCAGTTGATTTTGGCCTGTCACCTGTTCATACTGTCTCATTTCTGTTGACTACTTTAATCTCAGCACTGCATTTTATAAGCACACTTAAGTCCTTGGCATATGCAGTATACTTCATTGAGGGTAAAGCAATCCTGTAAAGAACCGGATTCACCCTAAGCTTGCGTAGAAAAGGCTCTAACGCAAACACGTAGAGCATTGAAATCTGATAACCCTGACGAATAGTCCTGGATAAACTGGAGAGCTTTGATCTCTCACCGTTCATCTTCACCATAGCATTGTGGGTTGTATACAAAAGGCGAATCCAGGAGTGAAACTGAGGACCAAATCAGCCGAGGAAAGAACAGCCTCTAGATAATGATGATCAACCGTATTAAATGCTTTGAGCTGATAAATTGATCAGTGCAGCTTCTGTGTTGACTTTTTCTATGAACATTGTGTGCAAGTTATCCTGAATCTTCCAGTCCTTAACAGAACTATTTTGTTCAGGACTTAGCTGATGCAAGACAAGTTGAAGACTATTTGCTAAGATCTTAGCCAAAATCTTTAACTTATATTTAACATCATTAAAGGCTAGAAGTTACCTATCCCATCCCCACTATTTTTATCTTTACGGATAAATGTAATGATCCCCTGGAAAAATGCTGAGGTATAGACCCGTTCCTAAACCAGGAGTTAAAAAGTATGGCCAGCAAAAGGACAGTCTCTAATTCGTTGGGAGACATCGATTCCAGGAGTTTTGTCCAGCTCAACCTGTTTCAGGGCCTCCAGGACTTCTATTTCTTCTATACATCCTTAACACCTAGTTGCCTCAATATGAAAAGTTGGCTAAATAGGTGTCAAACTGCTCAATGGTTAGAGATCCTAAAAATGAGTGAAAACCCTCTAAGATCCCATCATTTGTAGTCATTGTTCATCCGTCTGACAATGTGACCCTGGCGATATATTTATCAGACCGTCGATGCTCCTCTGCACATGGTGAAGCAGCCATGTTTATTGCCTCCTTCAGCACTCTTTAACCTAACCCTAACTACATATTCCTAGTTCTTCCTGTTATACAAAGAGTTCACTTCTGCCTTAACTATTACTATCCCCCTCCTCCACCACCTGTTCTAATCTAAATTAGAGTGTTGCTTTCACTGCCCTAGAACTATGATTGAGTCGGCAACTATAATCTGCATCAAAGGACCTAATAACTTCTAAGGTGATCCCACCACTTATTCCCAATTATAGCCCTTAAGTTCCCTTTGTATGGTTAGTAACATCCTAACAACGATGGGTTGAACTTTCAGTATCCAATCATCCTAGGTTTAACACTAAGTTTATCTGAACCCAGACGAGTCTGTGACCCAAATAAACTATTGTGGAAACTTAGACAATCTAAAAACCCTAGGTCAACTATTATAGAAATAAGGGAATGACGAAATGGAAGTTTCATTCTATATTAAACTTTATTTGATACTTTCGTTAGTGGCATTTAGCAGAGTACAAGAGAAATGTGTTAGTAAGAGAATTATGGATAGAAACGTATTAGTATGATGAGTTCATGTATTTAAAGAAAAATCTTCATGTACTTGAAGATAGGATTAACACGTTGCTGGTCGACTGAAGAAAGAATAGTTTCGTGTGCGCACGTGTTCATAACTAGAACAAAGGGAAACTGGTTAGAAGAGAAGGAAAAGGGCAAAGTCTTCAGTGCGTTGCCGTGCACGTCATGACCAAAACAAGTAGTAGTTAGAAATCTTTGTACTCGCGCTGGGCCTAGGGGCCAAAAGGCCCCCCGGCGATGTTTTGCTGTTTGCAGACCAGCTAGAAAGGGACGTTTCTGAAGTTTTCCTTTTATAAACTCGCGTGACAAAGCTGGCTTGGGATTGGACAAGCCAGGAGGAAATAAATTTCAAATCTCGCAGTAATGATATGTAGCTTGTTAGTAGCGGCGTTCGGCTGCTACACTATCCTAACTAAGAACCAATCCATGTAATTAAAGAGTTGCACCAGATCGGAGCCACGTCTACCAGTCTAAGTCCATACTACATCCCCAGGTTTTTCATTTTGAAACTTACTGACAAGATCAAACTTGTTGATAGTCTTGAAATGCTTTAACATCCCGGTTCTTAGTAGCCCTTAACGAGTTATCCTCGTCATCTAAATCTGTATCCAGAACCGGATTCCAGTCTCCTAATTTTATCACATGGGATGAATTCATAAAGGGCTCGATCCACTGAAAAAAAGGAAACCAGCTTAGCTTGGTTATTGGGTGCATAAACCCCAATAAATGTCACATCCTCTATGGTAACATCCACAATGCAGTTTTCCTTCAGGATCTGCAAATACTGGGACAAACAACGCATGAAGAGTGACACCCTAACCCCTCTTGAGCAGGCATCAAAATCAGCTGAATAGAGCTGAAAGTTTTAGCAGCACGCCCTGATAATCACTAGGAATAAAGTTTGTCTCCTGCAAACATGCCCACATCAAGGTGTTAAAGGTCGTATGCAACTTTAAGTTTACAAGAGGTGTCCCTCAAGCCACAGGCATTTAGCCTTGCTAATCTCAAGGCCATTGTGATAACTTGGGGTTGAGAATCCTGGATGAACATTGACAATGTCAAGACACTAATGGCTGTCCTCCTGGAACTAGTGGTCATCTCATTAATGATGCTCCCCTCCAGAGACACACCACCAATGTCGAAGGAATGTTAATTTTCCAGCTCTATAAAGGGATGGGTACTTCCTAACGAGGGGACCTGCCAATACAAAATATTTTAAGGTCTGATAATTCTTGGTGATTAAAGAATGCAAGAGGAGTAGTTATTCTCTATTATATTCCATAATCTGGTTGCCGTCTCCCTAGATCTAACTACAGTTAAAATTCTTTGGGCTCTGGGAAAATTTTCCAGATTGCTGACATCTCGTTTACTGATAGTTTTATGGATAGTCAGATTTCTATCCTCTTTATGGTGAATCTTCAGTTTCAGTGTCGATTAATTCTGCATATATCCTTCCCAGTGTAGAAGGCAAGGCGCCTTTTTTTTTTTTTGTAGTCTCTCTGTAGTGAAGGGCTTCTGACATTTTTGTGGAGTTGGATGAAGGAGCTTGTAGCATGTTTTTGTTGGAGAGGGTGATGGCGTATTCCGAGGTATTATAGGGAGTGGGAAAGGAAGGTCTGGAGGGAGGGTTTTGGACTTAAAGGCTTGACTTGCTATCTTTTGGGGTATGGGAAGGAGGAACTGCCTTTACAGAGGTTCTAGGAGAAAAGGTCACACCTTTTTGGCATCGAATTCAGGGAGATTAATTTATATTCCTTTTTGGTAAGGTAGTCACTGGGGGAGGGACAACTTTTGGTAGGGAGTGTCTATCTTTTAACTGGAGGAGGGTATAGTTGAGGTTGAAGGTATAGGTTTTCATTTTTTCCTTTATTTAGCGTTCTTCATCCAGCTTGTTTCACTAAGTCTTACTGGATCTTATTTCTATTTTTCTTCAGAAAACTTTTCATGCATTAAACTTGGAAGAGTATCCTGATGTGCTCGTCCATTTAAAGTTTTCTTGAACCTCAGTCTTTATAACACAAGATCAAATTTAAAAAATGGTTATTAAATTACTAAGTTCTATAATTATAACTGTGCCTCTGTGTAATTATAGGGTTTGATGGTAGTTAATGACACCTGGATGTGTCTAGTTTGAATCTGGTTCATTCCATAGCCCCACTTTATCTTAAGGATGTTGGAAACCTTCATGTGGTCCATACTTTTAGTAACCAATTCTTTCTAGAACCAATTCCAATGACAGAATCTGGCTGATCCCAATTTATTTACTTTATTTCAGGGGTTGCAATTCATAATTCTGAGATAGAAAATCTAAAATAGTATGTTTTCAGATAATTTACACATTGCATATTTAAATGTTTAGCAACCATTTATACATGTAAACTTGTGTATGTTTACATATACAAACAAGAGTGGTAAAAAATAATTCCCTTAAGCAGAATGGTTTTGCACAACATTAATGTCCTTAAAATTGAGATACAAGTAATTGATGAAATTCTATGCAAATCTGCTTAAATCCTCAAATCAAAGGTTGTGACCATGTCTTTTAAAGCCTTTAAAATATTCCAAAGAAACTGAAATTTGAAATATCATTAAATTCATTGCATGCATGGCATATTTGATAACTTGCTTTGACAGACCTGTATTGAATGTCTGTTAATTGGAAAGTTCCATTCCTAATTTTTCTAGGTATGTAAAATTCTTGCATCCAATCACTGGTTTGTATGTACTCGATGCTGTAAAATTTTGAAATAACATGGTAGGAAGGTAAAACATCCTTTTTTGTGAGGATGCAAAAGTTCTAAAATAGAAATTGCGAGTTAAATGTAACGTTGTACAGCTTTTTAACAGTTCAGAATAATCTTCCGTAACATTTTAATGGACCCAACACATTGTAGAAGTCTCGTTAAGAAATGGGGGAGGGGAAATTCAACTTTTTTTTTTTTCTTTAACAAAAAGTATTGTTGGTATTTCCAACAGAGCATTGTATCTTGTTTTAAATAGTTTACTTTTTGTCTGCTACCATGTCTTAAAAATGCTTCTAAAACTCCCATAGTATTTAAGTTTCAAATTCTGATTAGACCTCAATGGGAGGTCTACATTATAGCTTCCATGTAAGCTATAGATTTTGGTTAGATCAGAAGACTTTTCACTCCTTACCATTTTTTTTTTTTTTTTTTTTTTTAACTGTTAAATTTTATGCTGAGCTTAATGGAATCTAGTGAGGGTTGCTCGCTGTTCAAATTGAAAAGAAAACATACTGGATATGTCTAAAGTATGTTTGCTGGTAGTCTGTTTTAATCTAATTTCTAGAAATATGGGTAAGCTGGACTTTTGTATGTTAAATTTCAATAAAGTTCTTTGCAGATTTCAATAATGGCCACAATTGGAAGATCTTAAAAGCAGATGTGATGCTTTAGTAGAATCTTTGGTGTGAAAAAATACAGCTAGAACCGATCTGAAGTTTATGGAATGTGTTTGTTGTTCCTGTTCTGACAGCTCACATTAGTCCAAAGCTAAGGATTCCAATGATCTTAAGACCCTATCAGCACCTCATGATATTCCCTTTGATGTTAAACTTACATTGTTTTATAGTTGATGTTAAATGTATCTTGTTTGTAAGGATAAAAGGAATCCAACACAATTCTTACAATTTAATTTTTACCAGATGAGTGAGGAAGTGGTGGTATTTCAGGTTCGAATGGTGCAGACCACTGGCAAAAGGGCCGGTGTGAGGTGCACAAAGACGTGAAGACGGGGACGGTTTGACCTGCTGGCCCGACAGCGACCGTCACCCCCCCCCCGTTCGACACGCGATGCCCCACACGCTGACTCTATGGCGGTGCAGCCAATGCCAACGAAGGCACACCTCCCACCTATGCTACACCTCCTGTCTCCTCAGTTGGACTAGTCAAGCTTAAAAGGGTCTTTCCTCGCCGATTGTTCCAAGCCCGTTCCCTTGGCTGTATCGATTCACCAGGTTCCGAGTTTTTCATAAGGGAAAACTCCGGGTAACCTATGTACAATAAAAGGTTATGGAAAAACAAATCTATATTCCAAACACTTTAATCCAGAAATTTGCATTTTTATAAAATGTGCTATTTTACACTTTATCAAAATTATAAAACCAGGAGGCATAAATTCTATGAAATGTATATGGAAACATTCAACCAAATTTAATCTTAAGTTCTGCATCTTCAAATCAGTGAAGCTTGATGTACTAAAGTTTTAATCAATTTTTCTGGTTTTCGGGGGGGGGGGGTGAATGAATTCTAGCTAATGTATTGACCTGTGAAAGTTTCTGTATGTTTCACCAACATACATCTGATCTTTCAACAAGTTTAAGAGCAATGAGTTATTAGACCTCCCCCCTCCCACACACACACGCATCTGATAAACGATGTAGGCTGAAATTGGATTCTGTAAAAATCTTTGCCTCTGTACCAGATGTAAAAATGGTAAAAAAAAATCTACATAATGGAAATAGCACTGGATCCTGCAACTGATTAGTTGCTCTTGAAATCCAAAAATATTAAATGAAATGGATCCAACAGATTTATTATTAAAATCCTATTTGATAAAGTTCTTGCTAAACTAGGATGACAACCCATGGCCAAGATGCACAGGAGATAGTGAGGGAACAAGATAAAGACTTTGCACAAATCCTGAGTGATTCATAGAACACCCTATTGAAAATACTGAATTTTATCAAATAAATATAGGTAACCATCTTAACAGATGAGTTTCCAAATAAATTTTGAACTTAAAAGGGGTCAAGAATGCAGAATCAAAAATTTATCTTCAGAAAAGGTGAGGATCTCTTCTAACTAATTACAAAATGTTGGGCTGAACCTAGTATATAATGTTGGGCTGAACCTAGTATAAAAAGTATAGTCCTGGTCAAAATCATAAGACCACTTAAGAAAGTAAGTGTATACGCATATCTAATTTTTAATCAAACAAATGGCTGAAACCATTGCCAAAAGGGAAAATATGATGGAAAAAAAATGAAATCTGCTTCATTCGAAACCTTAACCCTGATCTAATAATTATTTATTAAAAAAAAATTTTCACCTGGTCAAAATAAGAGCACTGATAATTTATCTAACAAAAGGCAATTATAAATTACTAAAGGGTCTCAATATTTAGTATAGCCTCAATTTATTATGAATTACTTCAAAAATTCTCTTCAGCATGCTTGCGACTAAGTTTTTATCAGTTGTGAAGGAATTTTATCCCATGTACTGAAAACTGAATCAGAAAGTTCCTTTATCGAATCATACTGGGTTCCATCCTTGAACACTTTTGCCATCCATCCCCAAAGATTTTCAATGGGATTGAGGTCCGGTGAACATGCTGGATGATCTAACAATTCTATATTTGAAGAAAAGTATTCTCGTGCTTGTCGAAAAGTGTATCGCAGCATTGTCTTGCTGGAAAATCCAATTTCTTCCACACAGACGTGGACCTTCAGTCCTGATAGAAGCATTTTCAAGCATTGAAATGTACTTCAATGATGTTTGCCAGCGTTTCACTGCTTGCAACTTTAGGATCCCAGCTGACGAGAAAGCACCCCCAGATCATTAAAGACCCTCCTCCACTATGCCGAGTTGAAAGTCTCTTAGGGGCAAATTTTTATCATGCCAATAGTGTTGAAATCCATCTGGACCATCTGAATTAAACTTTTTCTCATCGGAGAAAATTACATTTTCCCACTTCTCTTCATCCCAAGTCTGGTATTTGGCGGCATATTTAAGTCTGTAAGTCTTGTGCTGTTCAAGATGTGGTTTCTGCAGTCACTTTAAATGATTGAAACCCTTCATTTTCAGATGCCTTCTGATGGTTTTAGGACTACATTCTACTGCTGTTTGGCTTTTCAATCGACTAGAGCTCATACTGGAGTTTTTTTTTTTTTAACTTCTGATACGGCGATCCAGTGATGGGGTTATTTTTTGGGGGTCGACCTGGACTTTTTGTGCCCATATTGATCTGGATTTCTTAAATTTGACAGTTTTGCTATGATTCACTTCGTTTGCAATGGATCCATGGGAGAGTCCACCCCTATTATGCTCAAAGATCCTTCCTCTCTCAAACTCTGATAATGGTTTCCCTTTTGCCACTTATAATTTAGTAAGCTGTTTTTTATCCACTAACAAGTTGCTTTTAGTAACATAGAAAGCTTTTCGTATTCATTTTTTCAAAACTAGTCGATTTTTAAGTGCTCTTATCATTTTGACCAGGCAAAAATGTTTTTTTAAATACATAATTAGATCAGGGTTAAGGTTTCGAATGAAGCAGATTTAATTTTTTTTTTTTTTTTCATATTTTCCCTTTTGGTAATGGTTTCAACCATTTGTTTGATTAAAAATTCGATAATATGCGTAAACACTTTAAGTGGTCTTATGATTTTGACCAGGACTGTATCTCTCAGAACATTGTTTTTTGGAGACCTTGAGTAACCCATACATCCTAGGGCGTTTTGGAACTGATTGGATGGGTTCTGCTATAGGTCTCTTTGTAAATGCAACCCCTTCTATGAATTACAAGAAAGCGACGTTAGAATTTTGCTTTAGTCTTGAATGTCCTGTTAAGATTAGCATTGTTCTAATTTTGTGATATTGACAAATTACATTCTTGATGTAATCACTGGTCAAGAATGACTCCTGAACTTTTGCCTGGTTTAGTAAAATGTTTTGGATTTAAGGTCTTTAAGAATTTGAGTTGATAAGACTACTTATAACACTAAGGGCAAGATCAAACTTCATCTTAAGTTGTAGATACAATAATTAATAAAAGGGGTTATGCCGAAGTCAAGGCCACATTTCAGATTCAGCAAATGCCTTGAGGACTCCTCTATTGGAAGAAAAACTGAAAATGAAGGTTTTTACATGTCTTGATACTCTCATGTTTCCTACTGTGCTTAGTGCTAAATTTATTTCTTTGCTAATTTTTCAGTAACAATGTCCTCCTCTGTATGTTCAATGATTCTCTCGTATCTGAATAATTAAGTTTATTTTTAATCCTTGAATTGCAGTATGCACATCAGATAATTATCTTGTAAACAATTTTACTTCACTGACTGGCCAAAGATAGCCTTCCAATACTATCCAAAATTTGGATGTACTGGTTTTAAAGTAGCTTTGATTGGAAATTTAAAGTGTTATGTATCAAATAATTTTGCATAGGGTAATTTTGAATTTTGATAAATGGATTCAACTGAATTTTTAATTCTTCCACATACAACTAAGCTGAGATTTACAAATATCAGGCAAAATGACAAACGTAAACTTGTTATAATAGAAAATAACATTCAATACTTATGTCATGATACATACTTCTGCTGAACCAGTCATTTAGAATTGGGGCCTGGTGATTCTACCAGTACCAACTTGATTCTTTACCAGTAAACTTATGGGAATGCATGTATGAAAAGCAATGGTAGTCTGCATATTCACTCTTGATACCATACATTTTTAAATTTAATTCACTCAGTTTAATCCTGGGTCTTATCAAGGGACATTCTATGACCTGGCCTTTATGTTCGTGGACTCGTGAGATTGATGCTTATTTATAAACTTTGCTACACATGCCACCAAAAACTGACAAGACTAAATATTTCAAATGTTTTGATGACCCAAACAACTGTCTGGCAAACCCCTGAATCCATTTGATTTGTCTTCTAATAAACATTCTCTGATAGCAACATATCACAAAGCATGGGCAATTTGTCTGGTGTCTAAATCTGCAGATTTAAATAACTGCTGCATGTGATTTGGAGGAATCCTTTCTAATGCAAGATCTGTTATGAAATCTTATGGAAAGCTAATGCAAGACGTAATAAATCCAATTTCTCAAAACACTTTTAGAACTTTTATTTTTGGATAAAAATTTTATTTCACTTGATTATGATTTCTCTTATTGTGAAAGTGAATTTTGATTGAAAGCATTTAGTGATTATACCTTTTTAATTTCATAAATATGGTGTTGCATGCTTAATGGACAACTTGCAAAATTTTTTTTTTTTTT
The DNA here is from genome assembly GCF_053919585.1 of Euprymna scolopes. Taxonomy (NCBI): domain Eukaryota; kingdom Metazoa; phylum Mollusca; class Cephalopoda; order Sepiida; family Sepiolidae; genus Euprymna; species Euprymna scolopes. The sequence goes on along the minus strand of NC_136487.1, from coordinate 74,370,104 downwards.
TTTTTTTGTGACCAGTTTGTTGCTAACTGAAATTTTCAGGAGTCCAAAATTAAACTTTAAGTGCATTTATTTGTTGCAGTGAGATGTCTGCACTAATCAATTTCTGGCAACTTAATGAAAGTATCCACAATGATCAAGCAATATGATCTGCTTATGGGCCCTGCATAGTCGATGTGCAATAGTCCATGCGATGACTTTGGCCATGGTTGAATCATTACTGGTAGATTCCTTGCTGCCAGTTGGCATCCTTTGCACTGTTTCACCAAGTCTTTTGGTTCATTCGTATGATTTTAAAGACTTCATTTGTTAAATCCCTGGATGGGCTGAAATTCTGAATTCTTTTGCAGAGTAGCTGACATTACCCTTATTGCATATAGCAATACCTGTTCACATATAGAAAAGGGTGACACGCTATATTTTCTCATTCAACCAGACTTGCTGTCTTATTCTAACAAAATTATCCTGATCTGCTTTTGTTTTCCCTTTCCACATCTAGCATAACCGAAAGCTGTTAGTATTGCATAACAGACCTGAGAACTCAATTTTGTCTCTTAGCGCTGCCATTACTCTTAGAGTAGTTCCGTATATTTGGGTATCTATCTTGATAACTCATCGGTGTGACCTAACTCTGAAGTTACATAGTATTTCAATATAACGTTGTCAATTTGCATTGGAGTTGGTACATTTTTTTTTTTTTTTTTAATTGAATATTGACGGATTGCTGATCTGCAGCTTAAACTCTGTAAGCTGGAGCAGCATATACCATAAGTTGAGATTTGGATGTACTTTGGTTAATGTGTACATTGCTGATTGGTTGTCACAGTCAACTTCCTTTCTGGCTTGTTGACTGAGACCAGCTCTCAGGCAAACTTACTACGTAATGAAGTTCACAAGTTTAAATCCACAGCAAAGCTTTATGCCAGGATGTGGACTGATCGAGCTTCACAATCCCCAACCAACTCGTGGTGCACAACAGAATTTGACTGGGCTTTTGAGCGTAGTTCTGTTTGACTCTGACAAATAATCATAGCTGCAACTGGACTTCAACACAGTACACACTCTTACCTTCCTAGAGAACTAATCTTCTGTCTACATACATACTTTTACCATGGCTAACGCTTTCTTTTACAAGCGTTCTAACGAAGATAATCAATAAAGTTTTTAAATGTTAGAATGAGACTTTTGTATTTCTGTTAAATACGTTTTGGTGACCTCCGTGGTGGCAAATATGCAATCTTAAATGGACGTTTGTAGTCACTTTTTTCTAAAACTCCTCCATTTTTTTTTTTTTTTATTTTTATTTTTTTTAAAAAAGCCTGTAACATTTTGTAGCATATTATTGCTGAACTCTTTGCTTCATAATTTGTCCATGGGCAGTAACGTTCCTGTGCATGTGGCATTGGCTTTGTAGATCCATCCTCAAATTTGTAACACTACGGCATCCAGTCCCTCATTACTAACGTGTGCTGCAACGATTTTCCTCTGGGTTGCAATGGGCTAATGATAGGTCTAATAAACAGCTTATTTCTTTAAAAGCCTGGTCATTTTGTGCCAATTTTTACTTAGTTAACTGAACTCTTGTATAATACTTTTGGAAAATATATGTATATACTAGCTGTACCCTGCCATGCATTGCTGTGGCTTAACTTTGTGTAATGGAAAATTCTAATAAAGAGAAAATGCATGTTTCTTATATTCTTAGTACAGCAATCCACTCCAAAAGTAAAAAAAGGCGAAAAGGAAAAAAAAATATGGTACTCTTGCAGAATTGGATCCGGATCCTCGGGAGTTACCATCAATCATGGCTTAGGCTCGACCAACATTCAGTGGATTAAGCCGAAAGTTGCTAAACCATTGAAACGCTAAATAGTTTTCTTTTTTATTGTATTCAAAAATGTGAGTTTTTAATTAATATTTGGTTTACAGATTCAAAAAAGTTGTTCAAAAACGAATAAATGAAAGCAAAGGTAAGGTAAATTACGTTTCTATCTAACTGGATAATTTTTTAGTGTTTTTTATTTAATGTAAAATGTTTAATCGGCTCAAAAACGCAGTGTTTATCTATGTATTTGAAAAAGACGAATGGTCGCAGACTCTGAATACGTTAAGTTTGGGAAAATCAGTTAAAAACTATACAAAACAATGTCAGACACTGATTGTTATTGTGACATAGGCTGACATATTCGGTGGGTTTCTGATAGTATTTTGTATAGTTTTTAGTTTGAAATCATTTTCTCAAACTTAACATCATCAGTGTTCATCACCGTTTGTATTTTTCAAATACACTGATAAACAGTTTTTCGAGCCGACTAAACGTTATAGTAAATAAAACTGGTTTGTATTACTAAACACAGAAACGAAAAAGTTGTTGAAAAATAAATATAACAAATGTTATCAAAGGCAAGATAAGTTACTTTTCTACCTAACTGGATAAGATTTTAGTGTTTTTATTTAGTGTAAAATGTTTAATCGGTTTACAAATGTAGTGTTATCTGTATATTTGAAAAATACAAACGGCAGCAGACTGAACACATTAACTTTGGGAAAATGAGTTAAAACTAAAAACTATACAAAATACTGCCAGGAACTCCCTCAATGTTACTGTGACATAGGCAGACATGTATTCAGTGATTTTTAACACTATTTTGTATAGTTTTAACTCATTTTCCCAAACCTAATGTGTTAACACTCTGCCACCATTTGTAATTTTCAAATATAACAGTAAACGCTGTGGGTTTTTTTTTTTTTTTTTTTTTTTTTAGCCGAATAAAAAATTTTGCATAAAAAAAAAAAAATTATCCATTTTGGTAATAAAGTAACATATCTTGCCTTTGATAATATTTGTTATACAATTATTTTTTGACAACTTTTTCGAATCTATATGTACAGTAGTACAAACCCAATAAAAACACCTAATTATCCAATTAGGTAGAAAAGTAACTTATCTTGCCTTTGAAAATATTTACTTGTTATATTTTTGTTGACAACTTTTTCAAGTCTTTATGCAAGTACAAACCCAAAGGTGTATTTTTCTGTCTAATTTTATTTTTGTTACCGCGCTTAAATTTAAATTTCATGATATCTTTTTGGGGAGGGTATTTTTTTATTTTATTTTTTTACATTAGGTCCACCTCCACAATTTTCGACTATGCTTACTAAGAAAATCTCATTTAAAATTTGCAGAGGCAATTAGTTTTCGAGATTTAAAGACCTGTACTATGCACTATAATTCACTGACGGTCATGAATAAACACTCCCAACCTCCCCATATTAAGAACGGCTTTCGGAATAAACACCCATGCCTAACCACATGTTTTAACCTTTTTACCTGTCTTTCGTCTTTTAAAATAAATACCACCATTCTCCCCATGTTAAGAACGGCTTTCAGAATAAACACCCCCAACCTGCCCATGTTAAAATTTGTGGAGGTGGACCTAATGTGAAAATTTACCTTTTTTTTTTTTTTAATAAATTGTTAGTTGAAAGCACAGAATAGTGACAAAACATCCCCCTCCCCTTGGTAAGAATAGCGAAAAAAAAATAATGGTTTTCTTGGTAGAAACTTTTCTGTATTTCACCTAACAATTTCTGGTGCTAATGAACTTACTAATCCGCTATTTTTTTTAACAATTTATTAAATATTGTGTCTTTATAAAAAAATAAAGATATTGTGAAAGTTGAATTTAACTTGAAAAAAA